>NW_007726203.1:326074-352009 GCF_000696425.1 Galeopterus variegatus
CCGCTCACTGGCTGAGCGAGGCACGGGAGCAACGCCGAGGGTTGCAATCCCGTTGCCGGTCCCCGGTCTGGTGCGGGGGCAGCACTGAGGGTTGCGATCCGATGCCGGACACGGAAAAAAGACAAAAGACAAAATATATATATATATATATAAACATATATAGATATGAATGTATAATTTTTGTAGATTTTTAGAATCATACCATATGCATTCTGTAAATTTTTCCACTATTTCTTAAAAGTTGAATAGCAAGTACAGAAGCAGCTCTCTTACCTGACATGATCACAGCTGTGAATTGGTCCGCTGAAAAAGTTAAAGCAGAAATTCATACAAACAATATGCACGTACCTTGAGCATTTTGTAAAACATACAAACCCATGTTCATTCACCATCCATTGGGTGGCTGGCTGTGAGCGCTCCAGGCCCTTCCTGTGTGGTTTACAGAGGGACTAGGGGACAAAGTTGATGCCATGTGGTGGTCATGTAGAGGTCATGTAGTAGTAGACCAAGAGCTTCTGCTGTGAGGGCCTGAGGCGGAGGAGCACACAGAGAGGAGAGATGAAGAGAAGAGCGGCTGTGCTATGGGGGCTGCAGTGCCCTGCACTTCCCAGGGCACAGGACAGCTGCTGCTGCCTCACAAGTCCCTGTGCACAGCAGGCACCCTTGGCATGTGAGGCATGGTTGGGAAAGCAGCGGGACGTCGAATCACAGTGTTGTAGCTTTCACCACGTGGGGTCATGCGGGAGCCTCGTGGGCTGGCAAGGAGAGCCTGGAGGCCAGGTGGACATTGGCAAGGCCCCTCTTGATCTAGCTCCGTGCACTTCAGACATACTAGCCCTTCCTTCCTTCCTGCCATTCATCCAGAGGCCTAAGCGTTTCTTCAAAATTCTTTTCCCAGGGCCACCACGGTACGTTACAAAGGGAGAAACCTGCGGATCAAAGCACCCATGTGCCGGGCCCTGAAGAAGCTCTGCGATCCAGATGGTATGTGAATGGTGTGGGAGGGGTGCACGGCCTGTAGCTCATGTGGCCAGAGGTAGCATCTATTCTGTCCCATCTAATGATGGACAGGCTGAGCTGGAGATGTTGCCGCTGCGAATGCTTTGTGTCTGACCCTGCTTCATCTCAGTCTTTCAAAGGGACAGCTCGTGAATTTAAATGCTCCATGTTACAACCTTGTCTGCTAGGTCAAGTTCAGCTCAGAAGCCATGGAGCATTCAGAGCAGTCAGCATGGTCAGGGTCCAGGCCCTGGCATCCTCTCTGTGGCTCTGCCTTTGCAGATGCACAGGTTGCCCCTTTGGACGCCCTCCCTTGCTGGGGTCCCTCTGGTGTGCTTGCTTCCTGTCATGAGGTGGTCTGCCCATAGCTCTCTGATTCTGTGGGTTTTCTGGCCAAGCACTTTGGTTTCTGCCTCAAGGCTGGTCTGTACTAGGCTTTCACAGTCCCTCCCTGTCACAGGGTTGAGTGACGAAGAGGACCAGAAGCCAGTGCGCCTGCCCCTGAAAGTCCCTATAGAGTTGCAGCCACGGAACAACCATGCCTGGGCCCGCGTGCAGAGCCTGGCCCAGAACCCACGCCTCAGGTAACCAGCCTTTAGTATGATTAAGAGGGGATCTCAGCTGCCCGAGCTCTCGAGGCAATGAGTGGGTTTCTCTCAGGAACTCCCAGTAGGACTCAGTTTTCACTCCAGTGCCCTGACATCACAGGAGGGCAGGGTGTGGGGGGGACTGCTGGCAGTGGGGGCCTCAGACTCTGGGGGCCTGGGAACACTGAGGTCCCCCCTGGGCTGGGGTCTTGAGGGCTGTGTGCAAACCGTAGGAGGATGTGGTGGTGAGAAGGTTGAGTGGCTGCAGAGCCTTCCTGTCATCTTTCCCCATAAAGTCCTTACCTCTCCTAGTGGCTCCCTGAAGATCGGCGTCTAATTTATGCATAGGGTACCACTGTGTGTATGGGCCATTTTCCATTTGTACCTTTAAAAGAAATGTTTAAATGGGGTAAAATTCACATGACATAAACCATTAGCCATTTCATTTTATTTTTGTTATTTATTTTTTGGGGGTTGGCCGGTACAGGGATCCGAACCCTTGATCTTGGTGTTATATCACCACGCTCTGATCAACTGAGCTAACCTATTAGTCGTTTGTTTATTTATTTATTTATTTGTTTGTTTTTTAAATTTTTATTTATCTATCTATTTATAAGATGACCGCTAAGGGGATCTTAACCCTTGACTTGGTGTTGCCAGCACCACACTCTCCCAAGTGAGCCACAGGCCAGCCCCTATTAGTTGTTTTAAAGTGAACAATTCAGTGGCATTTAGTACATCTGCAGTGTTGTGCAGCCTCTACCTCTGTCTGGTTTCACAACATTTTCATCACCCCAAGGGAGACCCTGTGCTCATCACTCCCCAAATCTCTCCTCTCCCCAGCCTCTGGCCACGACAGGCTGCCTTCTGTCTCATTGGGCGAGATGGGACGATCCACAGAAGCCTCCTGTGTCTGGCTTCTTCCACTGAGCACAATGCTTTCAGGGTTCACTGTGTTGTAGAACGTGTCAGTGCTTCATCCCTTCCATTTGGATTAATTAGTGCTATGCAGATCCAACTTTCCTGAACCCAAAGGAGCTAATGAATGGGACGGTGGACTGCACCAGTGTCCATGTCCTGGCTGAGATTCTGTACTCCACTGAAAAGGTTAATTTTCAGGAGAAAGAGCTGATGATGACCCTGCTAGTGCCCACTCCCTGGTGCCCCTTCTGAGGTCCCTTTTCTGTCTGATACCATCTTGCTGCAGGCAGCACTGGGCCCCTTCTGAGGTCCTTTTTCTGTCTGGCAGCATCTTGCTGCAGGCAGCCCTGGGGATCTTCCAGAGGTCCCTTCTGTGGCAGCAGCCTCCCTTCCTCGTCCTCCATCTCTGTAGGATGATCGTGGAGCTGCACCGAAAGGTCTCCAGCCTCATCGAATTCCTGAAGCAGAAGTGGGCACTCCATGAAGTGCGAATTGTATCTTTTTCTGACTAAAGCAAACCTCCAAACTCCGCAGCAGCTGCTGCGTAGGGACGGGGTCTTGCTTCCTAGTACGTGTTGTTGTTGTGGGGCCCCTTGGGGCATAGCAGCTGTGCCTGGCAGGTGAAAAGCTGGAACTAGAACCCGGAACCCTTTGTCCCCTGCGTTTTGGGTATGGAGCCCCCTATATGGAGTCCTTGCAGTGTCAAGACCCTGCAAGTGTCAGTGGCCAGAGCATCCCCGCCATCAGGTAGAGTGAGATGACCCTGGGAAAGCCCAGCCTTCCTCAGCCCAGCCTGACTCCTGGCACTGCCCATTCCCCAGACAGGCTCGGTGTGCATCAGTGTGGGTCTTCCAAAGACACTACATGCTGGTGTCCGCGTTATTTGGTAATGGTGTGAAGAAAGCCCCTGGGTCAGGTGTCAGGGGTGTGAGCTAAGCCCCAGGGATGCCAGGGGTTTGTGTGGCTGCTGGCAAGGGCCCCAGGCACACGGTACGTGTCCAGCCATGTGCCTGGCGAGCAGTGCCACTTTGATGCCAGCTAGTACCAGTTGGTCCTTGACAGTGCACTCAGCGGAAGACCCTCGAAGAGCGGCAGCTGCAGGACTCGTGTGCTGCGCCCACTCAAGAGAAGGTGATGCTGCACCTGTTCCCCAGTGAGAACTGCACGCTGACACCGCTGCCAGGTGTGGCCCGTGTGGTGCACTCCAAGGCCTTCTGCACGGTGCACTGGCAGGAGGGCAGCCGGTGCAAGCAGAGCACCAAGGACGCCCATGCGCTGCCCCCAGCCCAGATCCTGGGCATCCAGAGTGGGCAGGGCACAGCCCGGGGCCAAGTGAAGTGCCCGCGGGGCAGTGCTGAGGGCAAGGGCGGGGGACGGCCTCCTCCCACCGCTGACACCTCGCAGAGCTCTGGAGAGAGCTCCCCTGAAAGTGTCCCTGGGGAGGGGGCTGCCCCGAGCCTGAGTAGCCCAGACGCTCCGGACCGGCCTCCCCCCAGGCACCAGGACCCTGAACAACATCTTGAGAAGATTCCTACAGCAGGCAGGGACGGCCCCACCCGAGAGCTGGGGCCCTTGCCATGTGCCTATGGCCACCTCCCAGACCTGGAGGATGAGCTCTCACTCCTTGATCCCTTTCCCCGCTACCTGAAGTCCTGTCAGGACCTCATTGTCCCTGAGCAGTGCCGCTGTGCGGACACTCAGCCCGGGAGCGAGCACCCTCTCCCTGCAGGAGCTCCCTCCCCAGATGCTCCTGCACCCCACAGCAGGGAGGCTGCTGACCTTGCCCCACTTGGCCTGGACCCTCAGCCCAGCCCTGGCCCTGGGCTCCTGCCAGATGTTTGCACTAAAGACTCAGCAGATGCACCTGCAGAGGAGCCCCAAGAGAAGGGGAGCCCCTCAGAGCCCCCACCGCCTCAGGGACAGCCTGCTGCCAGGCCCCTAAAGGAGGTCCCTGCCAGCCGGCTGGCCCAGCAGCTCCGTGAGGAAGGCTGGAACCTGCAGACCTCTGAGAGCCTTACACTGGCCGAAGTCTACCTCATGATGGGCAAGCCGAGCAAGCTGCAGCTGGAGTATGACTGGCTGGCCGTGCTGGGCCCTGAGGACCAGGGTCCCTGCCCTGGCCCCCCGCCCGCCACTCTCCACAAGCAGCGTCTCCTCAGCTGCCTTCTGAGGCTCATCTCCACCGAGGTCAACCCCAAACTGGTAAATGGGGCAGGGTGGCTGGGGTCCCCAGCACTTAAGCACGTGCGGGTCCAGGGAGGAGAGACATGGCAGGGATCCAGGTGATGGGAGGTGGAAGCTCTTTCTTTCCCTCAGGTGGGATCTTGGGGCACTTGGTTAGGTGCCAGGAACACAGTGATGAACGGAGCAGGTGTGTCTCTGTCCTGTGGAGTTTTGACAGTGATAACAAGCAATAAGCAGTGCCCTTTGCACCCTGGTCATGCTCCTTGAGGCTGTGAAGCCCAGCGTGTGTGGGCCTGGCAGCAGTGTGGATGGGGCCAGGGTGACAGCTGCTGGGAGCCGAGCAGAGTGTGAGCTGTTGCAGGTTCCTGCAGATGGTGTGTAATGAGGAGGACAGGAAGGACAGTGTGGTAAACGGCCTTGTAGAGCAGGAGAGGTACAGGCCAGTCAGGTGGGGTGTGGGCACAGCTCCCAGGGAACCAGCCATTAGGCAGCTTGCTGATGTGGTCTGGGGCTCTTCTGGAAGCTCCTTATGCTGAATGGTCCCTGAGCCTGGGGGGAGGGGTCCCCTACTATACAGAGGCCAGTTAGAGCCCTCAAATGGGGCACAGAAGGGAGAGCATCCCCCCACCCCCGCCAAGTCTAAACAGAGAGCAAGGTCCTAAGACAGGCTGATCCTGAAATAGCAAGCAGCATGCATGGTGTGTTTCGATGTGGGTGTTGACAAGTAGGTGTAACCTCTGAGGGCTCGAACCAGGTGGCCTCCAAGGACTGGGGCCGAGGGCGAGAACCATGGGTCACAAGGAGCCCTGGGCGCTGTTTCACGTTTAGTATCGCATGTGAGGGCCAAGGGCGTCCATGTGCTGGGGACAGTCAGGCAGAACCCGGCACTCATGATGAGCCCCACCTCAGCTCTGCTGTGCGCTCAGCTGGCATCTGCCCTCCCTCGCTCTGTGTCTGGCATGCCTCTCCCTCAGGAAGCGTGCTCCTTGTGCTTGCAAGCCGGGAGAAAGAGGGAACGTGTGCGACGAGCTTCAGAGGGGCTGCCAGAGAGGTTCTCTTGGGGGTGGTGATGGGGCCTAGCACTCAGGCACCCCGAGCCCGACATGAAGGGTGGTCTTGGCATTGGCAGTGCTGCGGGAGGGTGCAGTAACCAGACAGAAGACCAGGTTAAATGACTTTTTCAAGTTTGGAGGATCACAAGAGGAGACTGTGCAGAAACATGCATGTCGAAGGTCCTGGGGAAGGAGGCCCAGGCAGGCGCAGAAGGCAGCAGGCATCTTGGGACAGGCAAAGGTCCCGGCCTTGGCCCCAGTGAGCAGAAGTGGGGCAGGTTGGAAGTTGTCCTGCAGAGAGTGGCAAGGCAGCAGTAGCCTCACCTGGGACCTTTTTGGAAATGAAGCTGGTAGAGGGAGAGCTCAGCAGACTGAGGGCTGACAAGCCCCCAGGTGGCTGATGCTGCTCAGCTTTGAGAACCACCAGCAGAGGTGCCTGTTGCCTGGCCCTGTGGTTCTCCTTCTCACTGCCATTTCTCACCTGGCAGAGCTGTGACAAGCAGGTGCCCCAAACACTGAGTCCCCAGAGACGTGGGAGGCCAGCTAAAGTGCTTAGTCAGAGGTGGAAGAAGCCACATAGGAAGGTTCCCGGGGTCACAGGTCCCATGGAAAGGCAGAGGGGCAGGAATGGGGGCTGAAGGGCTGAGCGGGAGAGTGGGCGAGGCTTTGTTGAGAGCCTGGCACATGAGCTTCATAATTCACAGGCAAGGTTGCTCCAGGTGGGACCACCGTGGGGTAGGCACCAAGGAAAGCTGAGAAACTGGGAATCTGGCCAAGTCTTCCCAGGGGGAGCGAGGGCACCAGGACAAGAACAGGGATGGCGTCTCTGTGGCGGGACCCCAGGACATAACAGCTGCATCTGCACAGGCCTGGAGCTGTACGCAGGCCTGTGAAACTCTGCGAGGCTAGGGCTTGGACCTGTGCTCTTGGTTGTGATTGCATTTGACTCTAGAAAGTTAATCTGTTTCTTTCCTATGACTCACAAGCCGAAGAGGCCTGTGTGGTCGTCTAGGCTGGCTTTCTAATAGTGCTTTTTTAAGAGGCCAGCTGTCGCACCTGGCAACTTGAGCACTGCTTGGGTGGTGAAGACCAGGCCGCATTAGGCCCTGTCCCTCTCCCTCCACCACAGGACTCGCCCCTTGCCACCACACAGGTGGTGAGGACACGGGGTGGGCCTCGTGGGGCAGTTGTTTTCATTACTTCTCTGACCTATGATTTTTAAAACTGGCAAGCTGCCGAATGACTTTGAGGGGCATTGAAGTCAGATGTCTTTGACCTCTGACCTCTGGCCTCATGGAAGCATGGTCCCTGACCCCTTCACCTTCTGAATTTCAGGGGCATTCATGCCTCCTTCCCTGGGGATCTCATTTCAGAGCCACTTTTCATGTGCTGAGTTTGATGCTGTTTGGCCTGTTTCTGTTCCAGGCTCCAGAAGCCAATGCCATGTCCATGGCCTCGGTGAGGCCTGCCCAGGAGGAGCAGTCAACGACTCCCCCAGGGAAGATGGTGACCATCAGCTCCCGGAGCCCCCGCTGCCCTCGGAACCAGGCCACCCTCCGCAGCAAGACTTTCTCACCCAGCTCTGCACCTTGCCCCTCAGGTGAGACTCAGGCCGCCCTGGCTATGCCAGCTTATAGTCCTGGCTGTTACACTGGGCTGAGGCTATGGGTGCAGGTGTGCCTGAGGCCTGCCCTGCTGTCCAGTAGGCCACGGCCCAACAGACAGCTAAAGTGAAGGAGTTCCCACCTCCTCATAGGGAGGGTGAGCACCAGGGCCTGGCACTAATGATTTTGGGGTCGGGGTGCAGGAGCTGGTAGGAAGCAGCCTTTGCCAGTCCTGTCACTTGGGGGTCTTGCTTCATGAGGCCAGCAGAAGCCTCCACAATAGGATGAGATGGAGGTTTAAAGCCCCTGAGAAGGTTGATTCTTTCTAATCTATAGCAGCTGAGGTATTTTGGTATTTTTTTTTTTTTTAACGTCTAAAGCAGGAGAATAAAGTCCTCTGTCAGGGGATATGCCAGCAGTTTAATTTAAAATCAGGGTTCATGCGCCAGCCTGTGGCTCACTTGGGAGAGTGTGGTGCTGATAACACCAAGGCCAAGGGTTCAGATCCCTATATAGGGATAGCCGGTTGGCTCACTTGGGAGAGCATGGTGCTGACAACATCAAGTCAAGGGTTAAGATCCCCTTACCGGTCATCTTTTTTAAAAGAAAAAAAAAGTAATTTAAAATTAGGGTTCATAAACTGAGTTACTGGGTACATAAAACCCCAAGATAAGCGTGACCAGTTTCCCTGAGGCATCAGTTTTACTTGCTTTTAACCTGTAGTATTTTAACAATAAAGCAGATTATCAGGGCTAGAATGGTGGCTTCTGCATGAATTTTTTTTTTTTTTTTTTTTTTTTTTTAAAGATGACCGGTAAGGGGATCTTAACCCTTGACTTGGTGTTGTCAGCACCATGCTCAGCCAGTGAGCGAACCGGCCATCCCTATATGGGATCCAGACCCAGGGCCTTGGTGTTATCAGTACCACACTCTCCCGAGTGAGCCACGGGCCGGCCCTTCTGCATGAATTTTAAAGGTAAAATAAGGGGCCGACCCCGTGGCTCACTCGGGAGAGTGCAGCACTTGGAGCGCAGCGGCGCTCCCACCGCGGGTTCGGATCCTATATAGGGGTGGCCGGTTCGCTCACTGGCTGAGCGCAGTGCAGGCGACACCAAGCCAAGGGTTGCGATCCCCTTACCGGTCACAAAAAAACAAAACAAACAACAACAACAAAAATAAAGGTAAAGAAACTTGCTTGCTTTCTGTGGCTGTGTCCATGGGTCTGGGGCGTGTCCCTCTCTGTCGCGGAGCAGGTAATTGTGAGCCTGGCGTGCTCCTCTGGCCAGGTGGAGTCCTGCAATCTTCTCAAGACCTGCTGGAGAGGTGGGGATAGCCCAGGCTGAGGACTGGGTGTGCCCGTTCTGTCCTGTGCCCCAAAGGCCTCCTTTACGCTTTGGCACAAATGGTGTCATCACAGACGCATTAGGCAGGTGTTCTTGCTGTGGATGCCTCAGTGGTTCTGGACGTCATAACCATCTGGTACTGGCCCAGGGTCTCTGTTCTGGTGACTGGTGTGCATGGTGCAAGATGCAGTCTGGCCTCTGTCCCTCAGAGTCAGCACCCCAAAGTTAGGCAGAACTCTGGTCTGGACGGGTGTACCAGAACATATGGTAACATTTTGGCTGAATGTAGAGTCCTGCTGTGTATTAATAGTTCAATAAGATTATTTTCATTTCAGAGAATGTCACTGGCTTTATATTTTCTCTAACTTACTATGTTGTGAATAACTTGCCTATTAAATGCTGAAGATTCTATCTCCTTGAGGATCCTTCCTGGTGGCTGTTGAAGAAGTTCAGGCTGCCGCTGAGTTAGGGTCACATCCTCCTGCCTCTTGCTTATTTTTTGTTTCCCCTCTGCTTTCTCCCACTCCTATGGCTGATGGAGAAGGCAACAACACCCTCTGAGTCTCTTGTCCTTGTAGAGAAAGGTGTGTTTGTCAGTGATGGGGCAGCTGGTGGGTGGTATAGTCTTTTCCACCTTATGTGCTGTTTTTTCAATTTCTTAATTCTATGTACTCTTTAATTTCCTCTGTTGAATTGAAGATGCTTATAGACCAACGAACCTACAATTCTAGAAATCCACACCAGCACTTAGAAAATCTGGTCTGTGGATGCTGTGAGTGTCAGTTTAATTTCACAGATTTGTAGATAGAGAATAAGGAAAGGGGACTTGTCCCTACCATGAGGTTTGCAGCAGCACTGATGATGATGAAACAGCTTGTAGAATCTCAAAATAGTAGTTTTTAAATAAATATTTTCTCTTTCTTTATCTCTGGGTCTGATTCTATAAAACTAGAGATTTAAAAACTTAATTTGTTTTTTTTTTTTTTTTTTTAAAAGATGACTGGTAAGGGGATCTTAACCCTTGACTTGGTGGTGTCAGCACCACGCTCAGCCAGTGAGCGAACCGGCCATCCCTATATGGGATCCGAACCCGGGGCCTTGGTGTTATCAGCACCGCACTCTCCCGAGTGAGCCACGGGCCGGCCCAAAACTTAATTTGTTTTAAGTTGACAAATAATAATTGTGTATGTTTATAGGGTACAATGTGATGTTTTAATCTACATACACATTACAAAAGTAAAATTAGAGATTTAGACCAGGGATCAGCAAACCAGTCTGCAGCCCACATCTGGCCCATTGCCTGCTTTTTGTAAATAACGTTTTATTGACACACAGCCACCCTCTTTTGTTTGAATGTTATCAGTGGTTGCTTTGGTGTTGGAATGCAGAGCTGAGTTGCCCAGAGACAATGTAGTTTACAAAGCTGACACCAATTATCTGGCCCTTTACGGAGACAATGTGCTGACTTCCCGTCTATGCTAGATGTTCTTGAAGGCTCTTCTAGCTCTGAAAAGTCTCTGATGGTGAATCTACTCTTCCCTCTGAGGATTGAACAGAGTGGTGAATCGATTTTGTCCTGTCCAGGAGAGTTATGGTCAGCTCCCAATGGGAAAAGAATTTCAGTGAGAAAGACGGGAAAGCAGTATTTTTATGGGACTGAGATAGGAAATTCTTTCAAGTCAACTGAATGGGTTGTCAAGAGAACTTCTTTCTGGCTTTCTTCTTGATAGAACTCCATTCACCGTGGAGTGAGTGTCCTATGTTGATTCTCCCTTCTCGTTTTCCAGGTTTGAGAAACCCTCCAAGACCCCTCTTGGTGGCTGGTCCCTCCAGCACAGGAAGCAGTGACTCAGATGGTGGCCTTTTTGCTGTCCCAACAACTTTGCCACCTAACAGCCGACACGGCAAGCTCTTCTCTCCTAGTAAGGAGGCAGAACTGACTTTCCGCCAGCATCTGAGCTCCATCAGTGTAAGGGCCAGGCCACGTAACCCCGCATGCCACGTAACTCCCTGTTTGTGAATACATCCTCAGGGGTCGGATGCTATTTCCTTTACAGATGCAGTCAGATTTCTTCTTGCCAAAGCCCAGGAAATTACGGAACCGGCACCTGCGGAAGCCATTGGTGGTCCAGGTCAGGAACCCTCATTAAAAATCTGCATGTGTTTCCCCGGCTCCCCCTGGCAGGGCTGACCAGGACACACTGGTTTTCTTCCATGTCTCAAGTTTTCATGGTGTAAAATGGGGGGAATCTCTTACCCTTTCTTCCTTCTTATGAATAGGATAAATAAAAGTAATAACAGGGAACTTAAGGGTACCTGAAAGTACAGCTAGTCTTTGAACAACATTGAAAACTGCTTGCAAAAAAGCCAGAAAGTCCTGGGAAGTCAAGTTTCAAAAATATCCCAGATTGGGATATATTTGAGAACTATCAGAACATCTATAAATATTTAGTCAGTGGAAGCAGTTGGCAAGGCATGTGGGTCGGCCAGAGGCCAGACCTCTCATGAGCTTATATAATGAGTGTTGGGAGGACCTGTACATGCCACATGCAGTCCAAGGGGAAATGTAGGGACTCAGAGGCACACAAGAAGGCAGGCATTGCCATTTTGATGTGAAAAGATAAAGGAAGTGAGCTGGAAGTCTGAAATAACTGTGGCCTTAGAAATTTATGAATGTTTATTTTTTGCATTAATTCACAGGTTTCCTTTTGTTAAACTCTTAGAAATCTCATTTTCTATTGAGATTAGTTTATTTAGAAATGACATCACATGGAAGGTCTGAGGAAGAAGTGTTCTGAATCTTAGATGTCTTTGTTCACCCTAATGCAGCTTTAGCTCTTTTAATGTTGCTGTATCTCATCCTGTGCACAGGACATGGGGACACTCCCTGGCTGGGCACGAGCTTTGTCCAGGCTCGCAAACTATGGCCCGTGAGCTACATCTGGACTGCCTGTTTTTATTTAAAACAGCTTTGTTCACGTATAATTCACATACCATAAAGTTTACCCATTTAAAGTGTATAATTTGGTGGGTTTTAAGTATATTTACAGGGTTTTACAACCATCACCACCATCTAATTCCAGAACATTTTCATCACCCCAAAAAGATATGCTGCACCTATGAACTTAGGTTGCCTCTCCTGCCAGTCTCTGGCAACCACTAATCCACTTTCTGTCTCTGTGGATTTGCCTATTCTGGGCATTTCCTATAAATGGGATCATACAACATGTGGTCTTTTCCACCTAATATTTCTGTAAATAAAGTTTTACTGGCACACAGACGCGGTTATTCATTTCTGTACTGTCTATGGCTGCTTTCCCACTACAATGGCAAGATCGAGTGTGGCCTTAAAGCCTAAAATATTTCCTTCCTGGCCCTTTACGGTAAGTCTGCTGAGACCTTTCTTAGCCTTTGGAGCGAAGCTGGCTCAGAACATCTGTAGTTCTTGTCGTGTTGATAGACTGTACCCCCTGCTGTCTCCAGCAGCACCTCCTCTCGGGCTCTGCTGGTACTGACACTGTGGTGCATCTCTAAGGGGTCAGGAGACATCTCAGTGAGCCGTGGGTCCTTTACACACTAGCAGTGAACAGAAGCTGTGTGCCAGGAGACTGAAGTTCCTCATGACACTTGGCTTGACAGATTTTTTTCTGTTAATGTTTTATTTTGACTACTGACTGTTTTAGTGGCTAATGTAGTTTTTTCTTGGACAGTAGTTGTCATCATCCCACAGGCACCCTGAGCACACTGAGACTTAGTCATCCACATACAGGAGCCTGTGAAGGAGCATCCCGCACCCTTTAGTCCTTCTGTGTCCCCCTGCATGAGGCAGCCCAGAGTCAGGGGTCTCGTGATGGTCCACTACAGTGGTTATGAACAGATTTACATAACTAGTTGCATTCCAGCCTAATCTAGAAGAGCATTCTGGATTAAAGGTGGATCATCCTGACATTCCTGCAGTTTTCCGTTGGGAAGCTGTGACTCCCTGGATTGGTTTTGGGGAGGACCCAGTGGTCTGGGGCTTGGGGTCCACAGGACATAACTGTGCCAGGCATCTTTGTGTGGCTGACATTAGAACACTCGCCTTCCTGTCATTGGGTTGTTTCTGGTGGCCCAGTTTCTGGCACTGGAGTCCTCGTCGCTGACGTCTGCCACTTCTCCTCACAGAGAACACTGCTTCCTAGACCGTCTGAGAGCCAGCCCCACAGTGTCTGCTCCTTCTCCGTCCTGTCTAATTCCTCCATCACAGGTGAGGCCCGGGATCTCCTCGCCTCAGTGTGGCCTCGCATGTGGGAATGGCAGGTGTTATTTCCGTGGCTCCGTGAGTGACATCTCAAGCATCTCTTTGCTCGTTCTACCAGCAGACACCACCTGTGCCCTACTGTTGGGCACGGGCTGCAATGGCTGGCAAGGCACAGCCCTCTGTGGTAGGGAGTGTGGAGAGAGTGTCCTTGGAATATGTCTCAGGTGGCCAGCGTGGCTCACACACTTCACTCGGTTCAATTTAGTGGAGCATCTGTTGCCACCTTTGATGTTTAATGTCTTGTCAAGCATTTTACAGGGTAGATGTGTTCTTAGGGCATAGGAATCATGCTTCTGTAACTCTGTAAATTCAGTGGGACCTTGGCTCTTTAAAGTAAATCTTTTTTTTTTTTTTTTTTCAAGTCTGGCCAATACAGGGATTGAACCCTGAACCTTGGTGTTATCAGAACCATGTTCTAACCAACTGAGCTAACCGGCCAGCCCTGAAGTAAATCTTATATAGTGAGAGTCCTTTGGTGAAACATACCCTGTGATTTATCTTATCAGTCTGATTTTCATGTGTCACATTTTTTATGGCAAGACCCACACAGCTGTCCATTGCTTTTTCTCATGGCTGCTTTTCTTTTCTTTTTTTTTTTTCTTTTTTGGCGGTTGGCCAGTACGGGGATCGGAACCCTTGACTTTAGTGTTATGACACCGTGCTCTAGCTAACTGAGCCAACTGCCAGCCCTCATGCCTACTTCTCAGCTGTAGAAAGCCTGAGGGTGAAATCACATTGTAGTGGCAGAGTCCTGGTCAAGATCTGCTACTACAGCTGCCTCAGAGGTGCCTGCAGCTCAGTTCTTCACCCTTAAAGGGCCATTGCCACAGACGACAGTGATGACGTCTCCCTTTCAGCAGCTCCTGGGGCAGAGGAGGGGGCATGGTGGTGTCACTGTGGCTAATGCCAGACCTCCTCTTCCGGTTGGGAGCCTTTGTGACCTCTGACTCCTCCAGTTAGCAAGTGCTTGCAGCATTCAGTGGTTTCCTGCTTGGGTCAGCTCCTGTGATCCTGACAGTCGTGTAAAAGAACCCCTGCAGCCCCGTCTTGTGGTAAGGGGGCATGGACGGGTAGGGCTGACGTGTCTGCTCTTGTCCCCACCCTCACAGGGAGAGGTTCCTTCCGGCCCATCCAGTCTTCTCTGACCAAAGCAGCTCTGTCTCGGCCAATTGTGCCCAAGGTCCTTCCACCCCAGACCACGAGTCACCTGGCCAGTAAGTCTGTAACCTGCACAGTGACAGCCACTGTGAAAGGTTTCTGAGCAATGTTATTGTCACAGGATTTTTGGGTGTTTTCTTCTTCAAACCATAATGCCTCCTATCCTTTAAAGCCATTGGCTTTTGCATTGAAATGAGGTGTGAGGGAGAAGCTATTCTTCAGCCCTCTTGGAACATATTATGGGGTGTCAGTAGAGCAGAGATTTAAAATGTTGTTTCTGTTGCCAGGTGCTATTGACTTAGCAGCTAAAAGTGCCGGCATCATCCCTGGGAGCCCCCTCCCTGTCTTGGATACTGAGGGCTTGTCTGGCATCTCTCCACTGTCTTCAGACAAGGTGACAGCTGCCGTCTCAAGTCAGGACTGCACTGGAACCCACCAGAATGGAGACCCCATCCCTGCCGTGGGGGTTAGTGTATTTAGAAGGACTTCGCTGAACTGCCACCAGCTTCTGGGGTGGGAACCAAGGCTACAGGGCAGAGGTCATGCTGGACTACAGCTCTGCCTTTGGAAAGGTTGGGCCTGATGGGCTGGAGGAGAGCTGCTGACCTGGGGAGGCTGTGGCTGAGCGAGCACTGTGCACCACAGAGCAGGATGGGGGTCCAGATCCACTGCAGGGAGGTGGGGGACAGGCCCTGTGTGACATGGATCCAGAGCTAAGATGAGCATGGAGATGCAGCTCAGTCTGAGAAGTGACTGTAACTGAGTGGCCAGCAGCAGCCCCCGGCCTCCTGCTTGGGCATCTCTGAGAATTCCCTTCATCTACGTGAGCAATGGTCTCTCTGCTGCCCACAGCCTGCTCAAGAGCTGCCTGAGGGAGGGTGGGTAGGCCGACCCCGATGGGAACCCAGGGCCCAGGCCTGCCTGCAGACTATGAGGTCAACTTCTCAATAGAACTTGAGTTTACTCTTTGGATCAACAAAACATTTTAAGCGCAGAGCCCACACTCCAAAAGCAACTTTACAGCATTGCCAGTCTAGACTGTGACCCACTTACTGTGCTTCTGGCTGTTGGGAGGCCAGGGCAACTGAACAGCTCTCCGGGGCTGAGTTCCTGGAGGGTGCTGGGCAGCATTCTGCCGCACTGGGGCCAGCCTCTCACTGGCCTTCCTGGTGTTCTTGTAGGGCACAAGCAACCCATTCATCAGCGTCCCCTCAAGGCCTGAGCAGGAGCCTGTGGCAGATGGTTTCCAGGTAGTGTGCGCTTTGGGGCTGATGAGCAAATTAGCCACCCCTGGACCTAGTCCTGCCAGTGGCCCGGCTTCTGTGCCCTGTGCTGCCGTGATGTTCAGTGATTCTGTCCTCCCACACCTGCTTGCCTGCTGCCGCGAGTGAATGACTGGCGTATTGCCTCCCATCTCAGATCTCTGTCTTCCCCTCGGTGAGGCTGGCTGATTCAGACCCAGTTAGGGAAGGACTGAGTTTTCTTGGCCAGGGAGGAGGAAGCTGGCAGCTGGTAACACCCCTGGCACCCACTCTTTGCCTGTGCACTTCCACTGTCTGGCTGGTGGCAGTCGGAGCAAGTGCAGGCCACTTTGGCCTGGCTTTCTGACTCTGCCAGCCCTCGTGTTCTCAGGAGAAGTCAGTTCCCAAGTGTGTCCCTCCCGTGGAAGGGTGGGTGACTGCTGCGCTCACACCTCTGAGGCTGAGGTTGATTTTTTGTTGCTTGTTACAGGTTTTGATGGGCTGTGTCTCAACAGTGCTTGTCTCCCAGCAGGGTGCATCCATTCTCTCCTTGTCCGAGCTGCCCAAGGCTCCTCTCCAGAACGGCCTCTCCACACCCCTGCCTTCAACAGAGACCTCCAGCACCCGGCTCTCTCCGCCCAACGTCTCTGCACTGCTGGACATCTCTCTGCCTGGCCCACCCGAGGACGTGCTGTCGCAGGGGGAGCCCGCCACACACATCAGCGACTCCATCATCGAGATTGCCATCAGCTCTGGCCAGTACGGTATGCAGCAGGTGGCCTCCCGCTGCCCCCCTGGAGGCAGGCTCCCTTCAGGAAGGGGCTGTCCCATGAGTGCTGCAGCATCTTCACCTCCTTTCTGAGTATTTGCTACACTTTCTGAGAATGTTCCAACTCCGCTGTCATTTTTGAGTGTTAACTCTCTGACACCACAAGGTGCTGCCTGGCTGTGGCAGGGCCAGGCAGACCAATGAGGGGTGTGTGGACTGATGGCCGGTAGGATTGCTCTTGACCCTAAGATGGGAGCAGTGTAGCTGCCAGGCTTTCTCCAGTCTGGGGAGAGGAGGGCGTTTCCCTAGTGGACTCTGAATGTGGGTAGCCGGCCTACGGGTGTGCAGAGGTGAGGAAGTGGGTGGACTGTACCTGCCGAGGCTTAGGTCTCCCTGCTCTCAGGGTGGTACTCCTGATGGGACGCAGGTGGGGCTGGAGATAGGCATGAGCTCACTGCAGTTGGTTAGCCTGGGGAGGGCCACCCCACTGTTTGGCCTTTCTGTTCTCAGTGGTGCGCTGGGAATGACATGCACCTTCCAGGGCTGTCAGAAGCACCACAGAGGGGTCCTAAAGCTCTCTGCACTGGGCCCGCTTCGTGCGTGGTGGTTGCTTCCATTACTGTCATTCTGCATCGTGTCCTTCCTGTCTCGCGAAGCCCCCTGAAGGCTTTGCTGTCCTCTGTAGATCAGTGTTGCCCTGCAGGTATGGGGCGCCAGTGGTTCAGCAGCGCGTAGCATGCGACCCGCTGCCTTCTTCGAGGGGGGATGGGGAAGCAGGGTACCATTCACCCTCACGAGGCGTCTCTGACCAGGATTTTGGTTGACAGGTGAAGGGGTCCCTCTTTCTCCAGCAAAACTGAATGGCAGTGACAGTTCCAAGAGTCTGCCTTCCCCGTCCAGCAGCCCCCAGCCAAACTGGATCACCTCTCCCACCCACGACCCGCAGTGGTACCCCAGTGACTCCACAGACTCCTCACTCAGCAGCTTGTTAGGTGAGTGTCTAAGAAGCAGCCAGGCCTCCTGCCCCAGGTCCATAGGGAGCTGACGTGTGAGGACCCTGGAATCTCATAAATCTGTGGCCAGACTTCCACTAGAACCATTTGCCTGTTTGTTTCTCAAGTGTTTATTTTTTTCTGAGTTAGTTTTGGAGGGGTTTTTTTAGTTTTTTTGTTTAATTTTTCTCTGAGTTAGTTTTTTTAGATCTAACTTATGTGTGGGAAAATGCACAGTTCACTAAGCTTTCACAAGCACGTGCACCTGGCAACCCACAATTTGATCAAGATGTAGAACATTCCCTTTCCCCATGTGGTTCCCTGTGCCCTTTCTTGTTCATCCAACTTTGAGCGGGAATCTGCCACTGGCAGGAAAGAAAAGATTGGTGTCTCTGCGCTCTCTTAGTTTCCTTCTTTCTGGAGTCAATAAAATATTCTGAAGTGGGTGTTCAGCCGTCTTATGGCCTATTCTTGACTGCAGGCTGGAGAGTTCATAGGTGTGTTCTCCTGCTCCCCACCACCTGTTGGCTCTCTGGGTGCCCGGCCTAATTGTGGTGGAAAGGGTTTGTTAGAGAAAGAAGCCTGGCCACTGTTTGCTATACAGGAAGAGCTTCTGTTGTCTGGGATCTGTCCCCTTGAGGTGTCAGAGAGCAGCCAGGGCATGCAGATGTTCACAGTGACAGACCACCCCAGGGAAGGGTGTGTTATATACATGATGAGCTCAGCCAGCCCGGCTGTGAGTGCCACGCCTCTCAGGTGGCCCAGACAATTGGGGGCTCAGGGTCTGGAGGTGCAGAGGGGCCAGCACCCAGCAAGTGTTTCCTGTTGTCACATACAACAGTATAGACGTGTGCAAAGTCAAATACGAATCACAAGAAGTTGGAAACAGCCTTAATGCCCATCAGTGAGGGATTGGTCACGTGGGATACAATGTGGGGTGGGGGATGGCAAGCAGACGGGGATGCTGGGGCTCCTGGAAAGTGAGGTGCATGTGTGCTCTGAGGCTCACTCCATGAGGAAAGCCAGCCCCAGCCTAGCAATACCCTCCCAAGCACTCATGCAGCCTGTGGCCTGGCCAGCCACCACCTCAGCCCCAGGACCCTTCCATTGGACTTGTCCAGACCAGACTGGGTCTCAGGGTATTCTCCTCTTGGCTTCTCTCTGCAGCAAGTTTCATCTCCCCAGAGAAGAGCCGGAAAATGTTGCCAACTCCTGTTGGGACAAACAGTGGTACCTCCTTGCTTGGCCCCAGCTTGCTGGATGGAAACTCGCGGGACTCATTTGTGTCCAGATCCCTGGCCGATGTTGCAGAGGTATGTGTGCTGACTCTGCACCTGAACTTGACCATCCAGCCCTGTGCCTGGGGGTTGCTAGATCTCTCCTGCAGACCTGTGGGTTTTTGAGTACTGCTCGCCAGGGGTTAAGCATACACAAATCCAGGCCCCACCTCTCCCAAGAACAGGGAGGTCTGGCGACACTGGACTAGTGTTCATTTCCACATGGCGCAAGTGGCGCATCTAGGGAACCACTGACCTGTGAAGGTGTCTGAACCTGGGATGCCCTGGTGTCGGGGTGGAGTGGGGTCTCTGCAGACAGCCTGAGCTAGGTTTGGATCTCATTATGTCCTTCACCAGCCATGACCTCAGCTGCCTGGGTTTCCTGGGTTGAGGTGCTGGTGCCATTGTGTAGGAGCATGTGGCACTTGTGAGTGCTTGTTATCACTGCTGCCATCCTCATGGCAGGGGACCTTTGAGCAGTGCCTCCTGTATGTGTCCTGGCCAGGCCCGGGAAGCTGGGCCTGGGCTCTGCAGAGGGGCACGGTGCACCTCCACCGAGCTCGCACTTCCCTATGCTCTGGACACTGCAGGTAGGAGGCGTGTGGGGGCAGATCCCCAACATGGAGGCGAGACTCGATGTGTGACCAAGGCAGTGTCCCTCTGTTCTTTAGCCAGGCCATCTGCACATATTGCAGGCGTGACGACAGGCACACAGCATGCATGAACAAAAAAAGTGCGGACGAACGGTGCACTCAAGAGCGAGAGGATTCCAAGTCTAAAATGCTGCTCACATGGGCTCTATCCTGGAGCAGTGCTTCCCAGACCTGGTTCCCTGGATATGGAGATGCTGGTATTCCTCAGGGATTTTGTCATCAAATACTTGAGGGAAACTCTGGATCAAGGTTCAAAACAGCTGTTTCCCATGGAGTCCTCAGCTTCTCAGTATCCTAGTGCAAACTTGCATGTTGAGAGGGTGAACTTAAGGACAGACTTTGGAGAATTCTGATCCAAGCCATGACATGATTGGAAATTTTAGCCAAATAGAAACGTAGACCAATAGTGTAATGAATCTCCCTCCCACCACGTATGGCATTTCCCAAACCCATTTGACCACAGAATCTTTATTCAGAGAACACCTTGTAGCCCTCATGTTCCATAAGAAACCAGTCTCTCTCCCTTCCCATGTTTGCGTGGACACTTGTAACCACCTGGCTCCTATGGAGAGAAGCAGGGCACAGACGTCCTGAGGCGGCATGTCAGGACCTCGCTGTTCATGTATGGTCTACAGACCAGCTGCAGAAACACCTTGGAGTTAGAAATGTAGACTCTCGGGCCCACCCAAGGCCTGCAAATCAGAATTTACATCTTTAACAAGATGCCTGGGTGACTTATTGCACATGAAAGTGAGCCATGTGGAACAGACGTAGCTGATACCTTGTGAAACATCATGACCATAGCAAGTAACTTAAACATACTTACCTGCAGAAAGAGCAAATAACCGCCCCAGCAAAAGGACTTCACGAAAAACTCCACACTTAAAAACATGGTAGCGGGGCCGGCCCGGTGGCGCACTGGATAGTGCGCCGCTTGGGAAGCGCGGCGGCGCTCCCGCCCGAGGGTTCGGATCACACGCACCCAAAAAAAGCTAGTAGGGAAACTTGCCAGAATTTGAACCCAGATCTGCCAAAACTCCAAAGTCAGACCATAATTGTGTCTCCCAGTGTGTAAATATCTATCAAATACTTTGTGCACATGTGTGAACATGCCAAACTTTGAATGATTTAAGTATAACCTGTATTTTAATACTTAGGACAGCATCATAAAATTAATTTCTAAATGAATATTGAAATTTATCCAGTTTCTATGTTTAGCAATTGGTGTTAATTTACCTCTCATAAGTGCTAGAAAGGTTCTACAATACCTCCTCCAGCCCTTTTATACTATTCAAGCTTTTTATTAGCCCTAATGTTGATTGCCTTCCCAGGGCATCTACTAGTTTGAGTATAATTTGTCTAATTAAATTTAAAGAAGAGATGTTTCAGGGAGCACCATTTCATCATTTCCTCTTAAACTCTATGCTGTGGACTTTAATGAGGACCTAAACCCCATCTTAACCCAGCCACATCGTCTAGAAGCAGAATTTGAAATGTGTGCATGAAATTGGCTGAGGGTGGGATTTGGAAGAAGTGACAGGGTGAGGAGTGTGTGAGGAGAGGGGAGCTGGGTTGCCACAGGTCGATGGACGCTTCCATAGTAAACAGTTTAAACCCTGGTCAGAGGGGCGGCCTGCCACACAAGGCAGGCCAGTGAGCTGTGCTGTGAAGAGCAAGAAAAACAAGTTTAAAGTTCAAATCATATCAGAGGTCTACACAGAGTTACCCAGAGGCTTCCCATTCATTAGTTATGTCATGGTGTTCACCAGCAAATACTTACTCAGGGCCTACTGTGTGCCAGGTACTACCACAGGCACTGAGTGAGCAAAACGAAGGCTCTGTCTTCACACGGCTCCACTCCAGCAGAGGCCACAGACAGTAAACAGTGGGAACTGTATGTAGACTCAGTGAATTTGCCTGCAGGATAGAGTCCTAGTGCTGAGTCCCCACTACCCTCCCCCTAGACCTGCAACCCTGTGCTCGTCCTCTGCTCTGTGCCTCCCTCACCACGTCACATCCACCATCCTTCTTGGGTTGCCTGTTCCCCCTCAGGACCTTTGCACCTGCTGTTTCTTCACATGGGTGTGTGCTTCCCTCACATGTGTGTGTGACATTCTTCTGAACTTCTGCTCAGATCCAGCTCCTTGGAGAACCCTTCTCTGACTTCCACCCCATGGCATACTCTCCCCTCACTCTGCTTCTGCTCCCTTCAGGCTGCTCCACAAGCCCTGCACTCCGTTGTATACCATTTGCCTGTGTTTATTGACTGTCTGCCCCATGAATCTCAGGAGGGGGAGAGCCACCACCCTCATCCCAGCTGCCCGATGGGCCAGGGCCTCCATGAAAGCTTGGCGAAAGAGTGCATGTTCAGATCTCTGCAGAGTACTGGGCCACCAGCAGCGGAGGCGATAGGAGATTATCATCTCGGTAGAGAACCACCTTCTGCTGACATCCCCACTGTGGTGGCCACTTGCTTCCAATCCAAATGACAGGCCAGCTGACCCGATCTTCCTTTATCTTTGTCCTACAGGTGGTGGATTCCCAGCTGGTGTGCATGATGAATGAAAACAGCATTGATTACATATCTCGGTTCAATGACCTGGCCCAAGAGCTATCCATCACGGAGCCTGGCCGCCGAGAGATTCTATTCGATAACGGTGGAGGTGGCCCCCCCACTGGTGACCTCTCCCAGTGACCGCACTTCATGGCAGGGGCACTCTGCAGGCTGTATGGTAGGGCTTACAGGCTGGTAGTCCTTATCTGTGGTAGATGAAACCTTCTTCAAACTATAGAAAACAAATCAAGCCCAGGACCCCACAGACAGTCTGAACAGAGGCACCTCTGCACCCCACAGTGTGCAACATATAGGAATAGCTGGTCACAGCCAATTCCCAATGAGCAGAGGGCGGCGGTGTCCCAGGCTGAGGACAGGAACTGCCGTGGTGTGGGAGTGGCACCTCACCAGTGCCGGGCGGCACGAGGCTCTGCAGCGATCCTGTTTCAGTCCACATTCTGCCTCATTGGCTGCGCTAGACATTCGTGGGTTTTCTCTGTAGGAGAAGGGAGTGTGTATGCTTTGGCCTTGTCATTGCATACTGGGGAGTTGCCATCTCCCCTCCCTGCAGGGAGGCTCCGGGACACTGCCACTGTCCTTTTGCCAAATCTGCCACAGTGCAGCCATCCTTTATGCGGATGACGGGGAGGACAGTGGATGTGGCCTGGGCTCCTGCCTCTTGGTATCCACACGCTGAGACAGCAGATACTTTAGGGGGCAGCAGAAGGGTCCCAGGGCAGTGTCACCAAAAACACTGACCCTTGCCTAGTGCTTCCCCTCTAGAGGTTTTCTCCTGGCCGACTTAACAGGAAAGGGAGAGAACCATGTCTTTTGCAGGCTGTGTGGGCTGCCTATATGATCCTGCTCAGCCTGCTGAAAGTGTTATTCTTGTGTTGTAAAAATGAGGAGACATGGGAGAGGAAGAACAGAGTCCCCTGTTTGGTTGGTTTTCTTCCCATGTCCATCTGCAGTTTTCCTCTAGGTGGTCTCATGTTATTTCTCTGGGAAGACCCTTAAGTACTACTACAACTACAGATAAGACTTCTTCAATGCTAGAGGTATTACTGTTTGGCACCTGAGACAAATCTGTCTTTGCGGGGAAGGTCTTCTCTTCTCCAGAGCCTTCTCTGCCTTTCACTAACAGTGGTGCGGGGTGTCCCCTGTGCACATACTTAATCGTTCACAAGTACCTTTGCCCACAGGCGGCATGTTTCTCTTCTTCCAGGTCAGGGAACCCAGGCAAGGGTTCAGACATCCAGATGTGGTCAGAGCTCACCAAACCCTTGTCCTTTTGGTGGTTTCTTCCTCAACCCCCATTAGGTGACCAGTTGTCATTACTGGGGATGGCCCAACATCCAGTCTTTCCCCAGAATGGAGCACCAAGGGTTCTTTTGCCATCTCAGCTCCGGAAGTGCAAACACATGAATCACTTTCCAGCTACATCCAGTGTGGCTGGGAGCCATGCTGTGGTGTCAGGCAGGTAATGCCTGTGCCACAGTCCCACCTCCCACTTCTCCCTTAGCCCAGTAACCAGGATTGATTTGGCTTTTCTAACCCATCTGCATACCACTTCCCTGCCCCCCCAACTTTCCCCTCCTGTGAGGAGTGGCAGCTTTTTGTGCCAGCCCCTGCCCTCTCTACCGGCTTCCCTCTCTGTCCTCAGTGAAGAAGGGAACCAGGTAAAAAGGGGAAGGCAGGCCTCCGGCATGTACGAGCAGTGGGCGCACTCAGCCACTCTAGACTACAAACTGGTCGTGCACTCGGAGCCAGTGGGAGGAGATGGAGGGGACAGTGGGCTTCTGGGTAGGAGCTTCCGTCCTTTGTCTCAAGCTTTTCTGATCTTTTCCTGTAAGGTGGCTTCCCTCCTTCAGCTCTTGACACAGGATCTTAAGAAAACAGTCCCAAAGTTCTGCAGGGATGCAAAAAGGAACATGGTGCTGCTTTACTGAGAGATTTAGGCAGCGATGTTCAAAGCAGAGTATCTTTGAACCAGCTTGTGTTTTGTGCCTAATATATCAGCCTCTTGAAATTAGCATCCTACTAAGCTGACGAGGGTCAGTGGCTCTCTGGGCATCTAATTTGCTCATCTGTGGTAGGTTAGGATACCAGGCTGAGCCTGGGCACTGCTGGCTTTCTCGTGCTCCCACAGTCAAGGGCCATCGATGCCGAGTCACAGTGCAGCACTGATGCTGGGGCAGTGCCTGACAGCAACACGCGCTGCACCAGAAGGGAGAGGTCATGAGTTGCTTGTCCATTGGGGACACTCCAAAGCAGTCTGTGTTACTCAGTGACACCTAAAAGGAGAACCTTGTAGATTAGACTCGCTTTTGTAGGCTCTTTATCCAGAAGCACGTGGTTCTTTGGCCTAGCATCCATTCGGCAACAGCTGACTGTGTCCTTGTCTCATGTGGTAGGTAGGTAGGTTACAGAGGAGGGTGGACTGACCTATCTTTTGTATAATAAAGTTGACAGGATTCTGAAAATTCTGCTGTTGCTTTAGCAACCAGGCAGGTATATGCAGTGCTTGCCACATCGAGGGGAAATAGTGTCATTTGTAGCAGAAACACAATGGATGCATTTTCTCCTAGCCTAAATGAATACTTATGTATAAAAGCAGGCAGCTGTTGAAGGCTAAAATTTTCAAAAGATCCAAGCAGAGAAGCCTCCACTTCCTGCATCTTCCTCTGCTTTCCAAAAGAAGTTGTGATGGTCTCAGCGTGAGCCTGTGGCTTCCTCTGTGCATCTGAGCATGTCATGATTAAGACAAGATCGGTTTCTTGAAAAAAAATTCCTAGTCCCTCTAATGTTGTCTGGGATATTTTTGCTGATTCATCCTTTCTAAAGATTGAGACCAAGTATCTCTGGTGTCAAGGAAGTTGGTGTTTTCGCCTCTTTATTCACTGTGAATATGCAGTGGTGAGTATTCCATCCTTTAGAGGATGCAGAGGCAAGTTGAGGCTCATGACTTTTTTTTTTCACCTTTCTGTATCTTGCAGGTGTAGCATACTTGCTCAGGGAGTGGGGATCTTGGGGGACAGTTCATCAGCTGATTGGTTCTTAGCAGAATCCCATTCTTTGTCATTCTGCCTGTGGCCTCATTACTCGTGGATTACCTTTTCAGTTTAATAGAATCTAACTCGATCACACCATTGAGTCCAAACCTGGTCTGCAAAGAAAAGTGGAATACAATACTCTGGGAACAAGTTGGGAGGGAAACAATTACGTTTTCTCTTTAAGCGTTGAGATCTGTCAGATGCATTTGTGAGGCAATGTAGCACTTTGTCTTAAGAAAATCTAAAAGGAAAGATTTAATTTGAAAAGCAGAACAGAAAAGGAAAACGCACAGAACCTTTCCCAGCTGTCAAAGTTCTCCTATCTCGCAGTAACTTGTGAGTCACATGAAGTCAGTTGAATCCCGGAAGCGCTGCAGCAACCTGTACCCTTCGCTCTCTAACAGCATAACTCGCTCCAGAGCGGATGGGCGGGGCAGCAGAACTTATTGCTGTTTCCTTTAATAATCATTAAGCCATATCATCAAAGGTTTTCGGCTTGAGATGTGAATTTGTTTTATAGATTATAAATATACAGTGTATGTATAAAGCAAAATGCCTGTCCTTCCTGATTATTTTTTGTACCATATTGTAAATTATATTATTTATTCTTTACCAATTTGGGGAATAAAAGGTGTTTTGGTTATTTAATATAATAAAAGCTGTTAAACTTCTTATGTCTAAATTTCCAGTTCAACTTGTAAATGTTTCTAATGTGCATAAATACATACTAATACTTGATTTAACGATGGTCATTGTGCCTGTTTTTGAGGACAGTGTGCCCTTGGGGTGCTGGGGCGGGCAGGTGCGGCTCAGGTGCAGGGCGAGCCCGAGGTCTGGGCGGTCGCCTAAGCTACCTGGAGCCCTAACGCCTTTCCTGACCGACACCTCCTCCTTGGCCCGCCCTCAGCCGGCCTGCCGTCCAATGCTAGTGCTCAACGCCATGAGCGGCGCCCGCTTCCACCACTCGGCTGCGAGCGCGGCGCCGGCCTTTCCAAGCCCCTCCCTTGTTGGGAAGAGGCGGGGGGCGGGACCCGGCGTCGCGATAGGCTACGGAGGAGTGATGGGCGTCGGCGATGTCCAATGGGTGCGGGCGGACGGCCTCGCTACCTGCGCGGCCGGCTGGAAGCGCAGCGCGCGAGTTGAGGGAGGCGCCTGCAGCGGTCGACATGTTCCGTGGCCCTGAGGGCGAGGCCGGCCGGGCCGGCTCCAGGTACGGCGCGGGGCGCGTGGGGGCACGGCGGTGCTCTC
>NW_007726203.1:352088-373215 GCF_000696425.1 Galeopterus variegatus
GCCGGCCGCCGGGCCTTTTGTCTGCGTCGCCGGGGTGGGTCGGCGCCGCGGCTCTTCCGGCGGGGTCCGGTGGGCTCGGCGGGGTCGGCGGAGGGTTCGGCGGGATCCCCGCCGGCTTCCTGTGCGGGCCCCGGCCTCCCCTGAGTTCCTGAAGGTGTCGCGCGTGTCGGTCCCTGCACTGTACCCGCGCTGCGCTTCAGCCGCGTCAGTCTGACACCTTCTAAGCTGAGAAACTCACTCTGTAGGGAGTAACCCAGCCTGTCTCTACTACTTTTCTCCGAGCTCCATCAGTCCCTGAAGGCTTCTCCGAACAGGCGGACAAGCTATTGGAGGGCGCGTTCGAGCGCCCAACGAGATCCTCTGCTCCCTCGGGCTGCGGTCCACCTGAGCTGAGGGTCCTTCTTGTCACGTGCCCTTTAGCATTCTAGGGTATTTGGAGTATCTTTCCTGAAGTATATTGAAAGGATACGACAAAAGGGAAAAATAATTGGGAAGTACCCCCACATTGTGAGTTTGGCCCTAAATTTCAGAGCTTGCCAGCATCCGCCTTCTCCTCCCCGGGATTAGTGTCATGGAGAAGGCCACACTGCACCATGACTGTGGGCTCTGTTTTTATAGGAAGGTCTGTTGAACTCTCGGCCCCACTTACTTCAGACCCTTTGGGGCAGCCTTGGGATGTGCGTGGATGCAGGAGACTGTGGGACCTGAAGGGCCACCCTGCTGTCTTTGAGATGGCAATGACCACTGCCCCTTGCCGGATGGCTGTGCCTTACACGTCATGATCTCCACTAGAACATTCTATAGCACCACTCTCTCTTTCTTCACTTGTTTTCAAGTGTAATAAATTTTAGAAGAGTACACTAAATAAAATAAATACTGTATTTCCACCACCCAAAATTAACATTTGGTCATTTCAAATAATTACTGCTGACCTCCTGTGCCCTGATGGTGCCCTTTCCACAGGGAGACTACAGACTCAACATGGGCCACACCTCTTCTAGAGACATCTTTGGAGCTCCAGTAGCACCCAGTGCCTCTGTCATATCGTTCAGGGAACACGGGAAGCCACCTACTCACAGACGTAGCTCTCTCTTTCTAGTTAAACTTTAAGCTCCTCCAGGCCAAGGCATTACTCATTCATCTTCACTTCTGCAGGGTCTGGTACAGGGCTGCTAGTGATAGGTGCTCAGGAACTGTGTGAGTTAAACTGAAGCAAGAGTGAGAGGCACAGGCTTGGGAGACTCTGGGTATGTAGAGTGTGGGGTCAGGAAAGTCTGGGAGAGACTCGTCTACCCTGAATCTGATCTGACAATTTGCAGGACCCTGACAGTTTAAAAGAAGAGCCATGTTTCAAATAAGTTAGCAAAATAGGAATTTTAATTCAAGCTGGCATGATCTTTGATGTTAAAGTCAGCTCATTTCTAAAGGTTATAGATTTCCATCCTCTTTTCTTGAGGGTATGACTGTGGAGACCCAAGCATGTTAGACTTGCTGCAACCAGCCAAGAAAAATACAGAGAATAACCAGGGATATATGACTTATAAATGGTACAGAAGTCAGATGGCCTCACCGTGTCCGCCAACAAAGTGCCTGACCCAAGATCTTGTTAAGCTCTTTCTAGGTTGTTGGTTGTTTAAAATAAGAATATTTTTTCTGAACTGATTTTTTTTTTCTTCTTCATCATATCCTTCAGGAAGCGTTAACTGCTGAGTATGAAAGTTTGGTGCGTGGTCTTCCCCATCCTTCTGAGCAGACAGGGACGCTGATATGCGTGCTTGGCCTCTGCAGTGTTTACCAGCCAGCCTGTGGTCTCTGTTCAGGCTGTGGCTGGCACATTGTCCACCGTCTGTAAATCAAAAGAGTTCTTCACTTCCCGCCATCCTCCATTGCAGCAAGAGCATTTGTCATTTTTTTTTTTTTTTTTTAAAGATGACCGGTAAGGGGATCTCAACCCTTGGCTTGGTGTTGTCAGCACCATGCTCAGCCAGTGAGCAAACCGGCCATCCCTATATAGGATCCCTATATAGGATCCGAACCCGCGGCCTTGGTGTTATCAGCACCGCACTCTACCGAGTGAGCCACGGGCCGGCCCGCAGCAAGAGCATTTGAAAACTTCATTCATGTCAAACCACAGTGTACGGTCACCTCCCTTGCTAGCTCTTAACTAACCCTTGAGTGGCCAGTGTTTGCTTATCTTTCCAGTGAGGCCTGACCTTGAATCTTAGCTTTTATGTGGTGTTCAGACCTGTAACATCATTAAGTATTTCTAAATGTCTGTGATCATGCTTAGGATGGTGAGAGAGTATTGGCCACTCACAATTTTAAAACTCAATTTCACAAGGCCCCTCCCTAAAATGCATTTTTAAAAACTTTTCACATGTTCTAGAAAGATGCATTTGAATTCAGCATTTCAGTGCTCTGCTCATGTAGACTGATGCTCTGGGGGTTTCATGGCAGAGCTTTGTGACAGTTCCTTAGTTCTTCAGTTGTTGAAATAAAACTCTCACGGTCCTGGTCTTTCTACTTTACGTCCACTCTAAAACTTCCAAATTGTGCATGACACAGTTTCCCAAAGATCGGGACTTCAGATATTGCTCTTTGTAACTGAGCGGTGGAAAGACCACATTCTTCATGGGTGCTTCATTAAAATCAGGGTTTGTAGAATGCCATTGTATTCTAGAGGAGACACTCATTCCATATGTGCTGATCTAAAATGAACAGTGGTGCTCATAAATTTGTTCTTTGATCTTTTTGATACTCAGTGTTTCACTGGCTATACCAGACTTCAGGACCAGAGATGATTATCCTAATGTAGATTTCCCAGGACTCATTTGGATTAATGTTGGTGGCACTTCCCATGGTCTAGGCCAATACCATATTGTAGAAATTTCAGGTATATATGGAATCTTAAGTTTTCTAGTAGCCACATTTTAAAAAGTAATAAGAATCAAAAATTAATTTTCAGAGATTTTAATCTCTCGAATATATGCAAAATATTGTTTCAACATGGGATCAGTATAAAAGATGTGATTACAGAGATATTTTGCCTTCTCTTCATGCCGAGTTTTTGAAATCCAGTGTGTGGTTTATACTTAGAGCACATCTCAGTCCATACCAGCCACTTCCAAGTGCACTGTAGCCATGGTGATTGGTGGCTCTTGTACTAGAGCACACGGGTCCAGCCTTGTGTGTGGTGGAAGCCCCTCGGTTCGTTCTCTTCTGGAGACCTTCATGACAGGCATTAAGGTATAGTCGAGGCTCCAGGTCCAGACTGCCTGTGTTTGATTCTTGGCTGTACTACTTCCTGTGTGAATTTTGGCAAATTACTTGATTTCTCCTTATCTCAGATTCATCATCTGTGAAAATAATCCCTGCTTTACAGTGTTGTTGTGAGATTAAGTAAGTGTAGTATGTTTGTAAAGTGCTTTGAATAGTATCTGGCAAGTAGTATGTACTTGGGCCGGCCCAGTGGCACACTCGGTAGAGTGTGACGCTTGGGAGTGCGGCGGCACTCCTGCCGAGGGTTCGGATCCCATATAGAGACCGGTCCGCTCACTGGTTGAGCACCATGCGGGCGCGACACCGAGGGTTGCAATCCCGTTACCAGTCACGAAAAAAGACAAAAAAAAGGAAAGAAAAAATTTAAAAAGTAGTATGTACTTAAGAAATGTAAGCCACAGTATTAAACACTACTGAATGTGTTTATGGTATTATAAACACTACTGTATACTAATTAATGCTAGTATTAAACTGTACTAAATGTGGCTCAATTTGCCTGTTTTAGGAAAACTTTAATTTTACTCATGAGAGGTCATAGGAATAATTTCAAAATATACAAATTGCTAGAGATTTTTTGTCATAACCAAGATGTATAAGGAAAACTTTTAAAGGAACCTTAAGGGCAGTAAAAAGAAGTTTGTCATATGGCTGTCTGTAAACTATTCGTATCAGTATTAAATGATTATGATGTGTGATTTCTCCATAGATGTTAAGAAAATACTTCTGCTTGGCCTGATTATGCCATAGCCCCTGCACAGTGACAAGCATCCAGGTTAGCTCGTGTTTGCTATGTGCTTGCAGGGCCATGAAGCCCCCGGGAGGAGAATCAAGCAATGTTTTTGGAAGTCCAGAAGAAGCTGTTCCTTCAAGCAGGCCTAATAGGATGGCGTCTAATATTTTTGGACCAATAGAAGAACCTCAGAACATACCGAAGAGGACAAATCCCCCAGGTATGGGCCTTTGTAAATCCTTAGTCCTTTGGCCTCTACCTACTCTCTTTTATGCTGTCCTTTTGAAAATATTTTCGTTTTCTTTATGTTGATTCTTTCAAATATTTTCTGTGATAGGTTATCTCTTGTCACCAGCTTTCTAAAATGAAATAAAGGTTTCTGATTTTTACTTTCTGTCTTGAAAGTGGCTTGAGCAGCTTGAATTCTCTCTTGAAGGTGGCTCAAGCATCTTGAATTGTACTCAGTAGACATTGGTTGAGTACAAGGACTGGGGGTACAAAGGTGGATGATGGGGTTCTGGTGCCTGCTAGGGAGGCTCTCCCAATTGTCCCATGGGCCCTTGAGATTCCTGAAATTGCATGCAAATTACTGTGCATTTAAACACTTCTTAGGGACAGAGAGCATTTTTAACTGGATTTCAGTGGGACTGAAACTCTAAATGGAAGAATTGGTCTGGCACATATCTGTACGGTTCTTCAAAACTCACTAGAACTTGCTTCTAATCGTAACAGTGGGAAAGAGTCTGTTGCGAAAGATTTCTCTTGGCTGATAGACTTTCCAGTTGAGTAATCACAGAGTGACAGTCACTTGAGGAGCTTTCCCATCTGTATCCACGAGGGGAAAGCACGGTGTGTCCCATCCTTAGAAGATCTGAGTGGCTATACACCAGAATCAGTATGTCAGGTAACAAGTCAAGCAGAACTAGGGTTAGGACTACTCCCTGCCTTGTCCAAATTCTGGGTACAAATATTCCTTGACCAAATGTAGAGGGGGAAAAAGCAGTAGATTCAAAAGCTGTTTTTTTATTTATTGTCAGGGGCAGGGGTGGTAGTGGATATAGTCATAGTAGAGAAACATGTAGCTCTTATTAAGTGAGTAATGTTCTCAGTGTATCCAGTTACTGAATTTAGAGACATGTAGTCAGCCCTGCACTTCCTTTGTACCGGTGATAGCTGAATAGTACGTTGCATGCAAGATAGGATCAAATCCAAGGCACTTCCAAGTGCTTGAGCCAGCTCACTTGGCCCTGGCTCAGCAGTGTGTGTCTGGAGCTGTCCCTGGAGTGTACTGGGTTCCCTGGGAAGCATGGCGGTGCCACTTTGCCCATCCCACAAAACCTCGTGATCCCCAGCTGCCCTTGGTTGGAGAGTTAGCCAACCTCTGTGTTGTGCATGGTCACAAGGTGTAGTCACAACCACCGTGCCTCCCTTTGCCAGGTTCCTGCTTCGGGTGTTTTTTGGCTTTTGTTTTCCATCTCCCCAGGTGCTCTTTGAAAACAGCCTGTGATGTATTTTCAAGGGAAGCCCGCAAGGGAAAACTGCTAGTCCTGTCCACCACCCACAAGCTGAAGTCCTGCCCTCCTTTCTGTAGTTTTTCATTCAGACTTAGCCCCACAGCCCTCCCGTTGGAGGATCTGATTGAGAAAAGAGTGTGTAACATACCTTGTTGCAACCAGATGGCCATTCACAGCTTTCATTTGATCTTCATTACAGTCTGTGTTCTTTGTTAGTTGCCTGGTTTAGGTCAATGATGGTTGAGATTTATGGATTGTTTAATATTTAACAGGGACTATGCTAAGTGCTTTGCCTGTATTTTTTCATTTGGTCATCGCTGCACCTTTAGGAGGTGGATGGTGTTACCCCTGTTATAGAGGAGGAAGGTGAGGCTTAGGGATGCTCACTGGTGTGCCTAGGCTCCATGGCTAGTTAGTGGCAGAACTGGCCTGTGGACCTGGGTTTTCTGACAGCAGAGACCATGCTTAAACTTACCTCCTGAATATATCCATCGAAATAAATATCTCAAAATAAAATTGCCGGATCAGAGGTGTTACAAATTTAAAGTATTGATAGATACCTCCGACTGGTCCTTAAAGAGGCTGCCCAGTGTTTACCCTTAATGGGTGTGCATGCTTGTTTTCACTAACACAGCGTTCATCTTTGCAATTTGGTTTTTAAAACATATATCTTGAATTTATTTTTCTTCAATTATGAGTGAATTTAGACATCTTTTCTTGCTTCCAAGTTGAATTCTAAACTTCATCCAAGGCCAAATGAAAAGTGAAAACCAAATTCATCTTTCAAGTAAAATGTTGAGTAATAGACATGCAGTGTGATTACTTCTTTATAAGGTTCTTTTTTTTTTTTTTTTTTAATTTATTTATTTATTTTGGCATCCGGCCAGTACAAGGATCCAAACCCGTGACCTTGGTGTTGCCAGCACCACGCTCTCCCAAGTGTGCTAACTGGCCAGTCCCACTTCTTTATAAAGTTTTTTAAGGTTGCACATATATGTGGTAAAAATATACATATATACATTTTTTTTTAAGTGTTTTGTAGTTTTCAGGAAACTCAGGAACGTGGTGACCTTGGCTGAGAGGGAGGGAAAACACAGTGCGTTTCTGGGAACTGGTGCTCTTCTGAATAACTCGGGTGGTGGTTACTGGGTGTTTACTTTGTAATTATTTGTGCTAGTTATGTCTTACACACTTTTCTGCATTATGTTTCATAGTTTTAAAAAACTTTTTAAGAGTAGCAGTGTCTTTGGCCAAAAATTTCAAATTGAGTTACTTTTATCTTCCATTTTTAAAAAGCTGAATGCATGCTTAAAAAAAATTTACGTAAGCCCTCTTAGCACCACTAGGAACAGCACAGTCTGGGTGGTCTTGAGCAGCAGTGTTTCTACCCCTTGTGGTCCAGACTCTTTGCTGACACAGCTCTGCAGCACTGCTCCTGGCTTACTCGGCAGGCTGGCACTGTTCTAACCATTCACCTGTGTTAACTCTCAGCCTCACCAGCGACCCTAGTAGGTATAAGTAACTAGTCCGAGGTCACACAGTTAATAACTGAAGGAGCAGGGACTCTGACCCTGGCAGTCTGCTACAGAATGCCTGTACTTACCACCACACTTTGCTGGTTTCCCTGGCTGAGGGTTTCCCCCTTAGGGACTGTGGATATCATAGAGGTTCGTGACTGAGGTTCAGTAGGTTCCTCAGAGGGAGTCCCACCTGTCCTTAAGTGTTCTATCACCTCAAAAGCAGAGACCTCACCCTACCATTACAGCCCTTGTGTTAGCTGCAGTCCATGCCCCTATGAGCTGACTAGTGTCCCAGAAAGCCACTCTGCTTTAGGCTGTGCCCAACCAGCGGCCAGCAAGAGGGTAGACCCCAGCCAAACTTTCTCTGCTCATGAGCCCAAACAGCACCCTTAATCCGCATGGTTCATGAGGTGATCGTGTCCTTCTGTTGTAACAGTGTGGGTTATCCCAGCTAAGAAATAACTGTTTAAAATGTAATTTTCTGAAAACAGAAAATACAAAAGATCAAAACTGTAAAAAAAAAGTGCATGTTAAGCAATCGTAAGCCCCTGCACTCCATCTGCCCTGTTTATTGCACACATGGATAGCCCCCATAGGTAAGCACTTTGTTTGGGGGGGTGGAATAATCACTTTTATTTATTCAGATCAAAGCAAATAAGAACACCCCCGTTTTTCCATTAAAACACTGCATGCTATATAGATCGTTTGCACCTTTCCATTTTCACTTAACAGAATGTCCAGAATCACTACACAGAAAACATGGCTGACATTTGAGTGTTCATATCCCAGCCATTGTTCTAAGCATTTGACATGTGAGCTACAGTAACTCACAGAACCATCATGCTGCCCTCTGAGGGAGGTCCTCTTATTTTTATTTATTTATTTATTTTTGGCAGCTGGCCGGTACAAGGATGAGGGAGGTCCTTTTATTATCCCCATTCTACAGATGAGGAATTTGGGGCACAGAAAGGCCAGTAACTGTCACACAGTCACTCAGCAAGTTAGTGGATTGCCTCTTCTTTACTCCTATGGATTATGAATTCTTGGTGCAGTGGGGCTACGATTTTAATGACACCCATGTCCATTTAGCCTGGTGCTTTGCAGAGAGTAGGTGCCTCATGTTTGCTGAGTGAAGAGATGATCAGTTGGTATCGCACAGTAGCTGTCTTTCTGCTTAACATAGGCATTTGTGTTTCATCCCCGTTTTATAAGGAGTTACACCTGAGTTACACGTTTTTATTACAGCTTACCAAGTCACTTATAGTTGGCAGAGATGTTACATGCTTCTTATTTTCTGATACACCTAGTTATCACTGGAAGTTCCTGCCAGAATGAGAACAGAATGACTAACAAATGTTATTTTCCAAATTACAGGTTTCCCTTGAATAGGGCATATTATTAAATTCAGAACTCTGTTACATGACCTAAACATTTATTTGTTTGCTTTTAATCTACTAAAGAACTTTTCCTGGGTTTAATGAAGACTCTTCAGTAGGAAAGTATGAAATACTTGGATTGAAGGAAATTCTTGAGGGAAAATGTGCTGTTTTATGCCATTTCACCTCTAGAGGCCCAGCCCAGGTCAGCTGAGTTCCAGATGAGAAGGCTACAGCAGGCCCCAGGTAAAGGGGTTGGGATTGATGTAGGTAGGTCTTCAGGGATTTAGAGTCTAAATCAACTCAGGACTGGCACTAGGGTGCTACTGTGAGAGGAGGTCTCTGAAGTGACAGGTGTGTAAGGTGGGATCAGATGGATGTTCTCGGTGCTGAATGGTCTGTGATTGTTTTTGCAGGGGGGAAAGGAAGTGGTATCTTTGACGAATCAACTCCCATGCAGATTCGACAGCAACTGAACCCACCTGGAGGGAAAACCAGTGACATTTTTGGCTCCCCAATCACTGCCACTTCACGCTTGGCACACCCAAACAAACCCAAGGTATGGACTACATGCAGACAGCAGACGTGAAAGAAAAACAAAAAAGCCCCCAGGGCAGGTGTGACATGCTATTAAGAAAAGACAAGGGGGGGCTGGCCCGGTGGCGCACTGGAGAGTGCGCCGCTTGGGAGCGTGGCGGCACTCCCTCTGAGGTTCGGATCCCATGTGGAGACCGGTTCCCGCTCACTGGCTGAGCGCGGTGCAGGCGCAGCACCGAGGGTTGTGATCCCATTACCGGTCAGTAAAAAAGACAAAAAGGATAAAAAAAAAAGAAAAGAAAAGACAAGGGGGGGCTGGCCCGGTGGCGCACTGGAGAGTGCGCCGCTTGGGAGCGTGGCGGCACTCCCTCTGCGGTTCGGATCCCATGTGGAGACCGGTTCCCGCTCACTGGCTGAGCGCGGTGCAGGCGCAGCACCGAGGGTTGTGATCCCATTACCGGTCAGTAAAAAAGACAAAAAGGAAAAAAAAAAAAGAAAAGAAAAGACAAGGGGGATGACGTTGATTTTCCTAGGTGCAGTCATTAGTCATTGAGTTTGGAAGCTCACTTGAGTCACTGAAGAAACACTTTCCACCCTTATGATGACTGCAGCCCTGGGCAAGTGACTCTCCTGGTATACAGGTAGTGGCGGGTGCCCACTGCAGGCTGCAGGCAGGCTGCTACTGCTCTTCCTGCACAGCACTGGGGAGTGGCAAGAATATTTATAAAATTGAACATGTAACAGAGAAGTCTATCCCTCATAAATTTTTCACTATTCTTATCTCATTTTGGGAAGGAAAAATGGTGGCTTTTGAGGGGCGTTTCCCCCTCATGAGGCTGAGGTCCTCATACGTGTTACCTGTGCAGATTCATGGTGCTGGGCTAAAGCATAGCTGACACCTCTGAACAGTAGCGGCACAATTGGAATAAAATGAGCAGAGTTGCCTCACAGTGCTGGCCCAAAGCCACTGAACGATGTGATTTTGGATGTGGCCTTAGGAAGTATTGATGAGATCCGTATGATCTCCCTGGGCTGAGGAAGAGAGCTGTATTACCTGAGCTTGAATGCTTGTTTGTTCGAGTGGTGGCAGGACACTTCTGAGGTGTACTTCTTAGGTGTTCCCTAAAGCAGAAAATTCTTAACCATTTCTGGAGCTTGTTATGCCTGGAAAAATCACTGCATTTCTGTCAGTTTACATCCCAGAAGATGCCTATTGCAGAATTGAAATGCAAACTTAAAAAGGGCTGAGACAAGGAGAAAACACAAACAGGTGAGAGAGCCAGGCTGGTCTGGATTGCTCTGTGTCTCTCCTGTGCTGGCATCTCTGCAGTGACGTCTCTCTTTCCAGTTTAGAGTCTCATAGTAGCAAGACGTGAACCTCCAAATTGTTGCTAGACTGTGATGCTCCAAAGAGAGCATCTCTTTGGAAAATATCTTTGAGGGCTCTGCTACTGTGGTTAGACCAGAAATATCCTAAAAGTTAGCAATTCTACACTAAGAGAAGGACTTGAATTAGCCAAGACAGGAGGAAGCTGCCTCTTGCCATAATTCTCACTCTCTAGTGAATGTGGATTGTGGCCCTTAGTGTAACTGGGTATAGAACAAGAGAAAGCAGAAGTGCTTCCTTTGATTTATTAGGCATGAAAGTCTTTTGACCCAGGAGGATTGGACATCTCCAGCCTGACTGGAGAAACGACCAATACCAGGTCAAGGTCAGGGGATGTACAATTTCTCAATACCAGGAAGCCAGGAGACTGTTGGGTGGTGTCATAGGGCTTGGAACCAATGCAAGAGGAACCATGGGCCAGAGGGGGGACATTTGGTCACCAATAAGTACAATAATTGCCGTGATTAAAATTCACTATTTAGAATGCATGGGTTCTTAATAATACTAAAATAATCTAATTGGCGACCTTTGAAGAATACCAGAAGATCAACCCATTATTATGAAACTAGTGAGGGACAGAATGGAGCATTTAACCAGCGCTTCCTGCATGAAGTGTGTGTCAGGATATTAGTTGTTGAGGGAATGTTCCCTTTTATAAAAGTACTCCAGGCTGTAAATGAAGAATGAGGAATGGCATTAGAATATCACCATTTTGTAAACTTGTAATGAAATCATGGATCCAGATAATGATCAACAATGGCTGCTGACGTCACAAAGTGAGACAACCAACAGTTATGAGCCTCATGATGGAAGTCCACTATGGACCACCTTTGAAGTCATCTTGTCAAAAAATCAAGTCCAAATTAGACCAAACCACATATTAATTGACACCACAGGGTTGCACTGAGAATAATGCAACATATAGGAAATTATATGACGAATAATAAGGGGTAGACCCTAGAGATTAAGGAGACTTATTCCTGTCAAAGTCCCAATAGTGTCCTTTGCAAAAATGGAAAAAACCCATCCTAAAATTCAGATGCAGTTTCAAAGGACCCCACATAGCCAAAACAATCTTTTTTTTTTTTTTTTTTTTTTTTAAAGATGACCGGTAAGGGGATCTTAACCCTCGACTTGGTGTTGTCAGCACCACGCTCAGCCAGTGAGTGAACCGGCCATCCCTATATGGGATCCGAACCCGTGGCCTTGGTGTTATCAGCACCGCACTCTACCGAGTGAGCCACAGGCCGGCCCCCAAAACAATCTTGAAAAAGAAACACTGGAGGTTCACCCTTTCCAATTTCTTTTTTTTTTTGAAAGATGACCGGTAAGGGGATCTTAACCCTTGACTTGGTGTTATTAGCACCTCGCTCTCCCAAGTGAACCATGGGCCAGCCAACACTTTCCAATCTTAAATCTTACTACAGAACAACAGTAATCAAACAACATGATGCTGGCATAAGGACACATATACAAACAAGTGGAAAAGAATTAAGAACCAAGAAGTAAACCCTCACATCTGTGGTTAATTGATGTTTTCCCACAAGGGTGCCAAGACCATCCAATGGGAAAAGAAGTTCTTTCAACAAATGCTGTTGGTAAAATTGGGTTTGCACATCCAAAACAGTTGTTGCACATCAAAAAAAGTGTAAAGTTGGACCCTTACCTTAAACCATATACAAGAATGAACTTAAAGTGGATCAAAAACCTGAAGTTAAGAGCTGAAACTATGCAATTCTTAGGAGAAAATACAGGGACAGATCTTCATGATCTTGGATTTGGCATTGGTTTCTTAAATATGACACCAAACACAGGTAACAAAATTAAAAATAAATAAATTGAGCTTCGTTAAAATACTTATGTGCATCCACTTGGGAGAGTGCAGTGCTGATAACACCAAGGCCATGGGTTCGGGTCCTATATAGGGATGGCTGGTTAGCTCACTTGGGAGAGCGTGGTGCTGACACCAAGTCAATAGTTAAGATCCCCTTACCTGTCATCTTTAAAAAAAAAAAAAAAACTTACGTGCATCAAAGGACACTGTCAACAAAGTAGAAAGACACCCCACAAAATGGGAGAAAATACTTGCAAATCATATATCTGATAAGTGTTTACTATTCAGAAGATATGAAGAATACCTTCAACTCAAAAACAAAGTGACGGGCCGGCCCATGGCTCACTCGGGAGAGTGCGGTGCTGATAACACCAAGGCCACGGGTTCGGATCCTATATAGGCATGGCCGATTGGCTCACTGGCTGAGCATGGTGTTGACAACACCAAGCCAAGGGTTGAGATCCCCTTAGTGGTCATCTTTTTTTAAAAAGAAAAAAATGACAACCTAATTCAAAAATGGCAATGGACTTGCCTAGGCATTTCTCCAGAGAAGTTATACAAATGGCCAATAAGCATATGAAAAGATGCGTAACATCATTGGTCATTTGGAAATACAAATCAAAACCACAACAAGATACCACTTGACACCTACTTGGATGGCTGTGATATAAAAATGGAGAATAAATGGCGAGGATATGGATAACTTGGAACCCTCACCCAATGCTAATGGGAATGAAAATGATGCAGTGGTTGTGGAACAGTTTGATGGTTCCTCAAAAAGTTAAACAGAGCTTAGTGTTATAACACCAATGTCAAGGGTTTGGATCCCCATACCTGCCAGCTGCCCCCAAAATAAAAAAGTTAAACATAGAATTATTGTATGATCCAGCATTTCCACTCTCAGGTATACTCACCAAAGATTTGAAAACAGATTCAAATAAATATTTCCACACCTGTTTTCATAGCAGCACTATTCATAATAGCCAAAAGGTGGAAGCAGCCCAAGTATCCATTAATGGAAGATTGGATAAAAAAGCTGGTCCATCCATACAGTGGAATATTACTCGGCCATAAAAAGGAATGAAGCACTGACACACTCTCTGCCTTGAAAACATTATGCTAATGTTTAAAAACTTGACTAATAAGCGTTTGATGTTTAGCAAATCATTAATATGTGCAGTGTTGAGAATGGTGTTATGGTTTTTTGGGTTTTTTTTTAGGACACTTTTAGGAGCCGCATCTTGAAATATTTATGAGTAAATGAAATATCTGGGATTTGCTTCAGAATAATCCAATAGCGGGCCTTGGGTCTGAGGTTGCAAGAATGGTGTGACTGAGACAGGGATGGCAGTGAGTTGATGTCACTGTAGCTGTACAGTGGGCTATGTGGGGGTTTATGTCAAAAACAAAACCAAAGTAATTGATGCCCTGGTTTTCATTGTTCATCTGAATGAGGATAGAATGGTTCTGAATCAAGTATTCACACGATTGTTTTCCTTTTTTCAGGATCACGTTTTCTTATGTGAAGAAGACTCAAAATCAGATCTTAAAGGTGAGCTTTTGTTTTCTGTCCTTCTGCTAAGTGGCCTCTTTTGGAAGAGTTGCTGGTGTGCCCCCCCCCAAAGAATGAAAGGGAGTGTTCCTCTGCACCTTCCAGGTCAGCTGGCTGAAACAAACGCTGGCGTGTTTATTGCTGAGAGGATTTAGTATTTGAAAAAGGCTGGGGAAGTGGGCTTAGTTATTTCTGGTGAAAACCACTAGATTTTCTTCCTTTCTTCTCATCGCTGATCAGCCTAGGCCTAAGACCAAGGTTTCGTTTTTCTAGAAGCTGATCTGTGTAGTGAAGGGCAGGGAACTTTTAATGAACGCATGAACAAGGAAAGACCCGACAGAAGTAATTCAGGATAAGGGCATGAAGGAGGAGGAATGCGAGGCACATGTGTGGTGGGGAGAGGGGGTCACCCTGTGTCAGTCACCCAGGAATGAGCTGCTGTGTTGTCGTGTGGGAGCTCAGACTCGCTCCAAGTCTCACTGCTGTTCTCTAGCTTGACTAGGCATTGATTTCTGCCTCCTGCTCACTATTTCCCTCGACTGTAGAGCTACATGAGCGTTTGTCATTCCTCCTTCACGAGGCCCAGAGCCGTAGTGACGGAAATCCTTGTTAGACCATCTAGTTAGGGTGAGCTCCCTCTCCTCTTCACACTCACTCTGAGAAAGTTCACTTTTTATACTTGAGGTGGAAGAAATGGGAATGGAGTCTAACAAGCAATATGAAGAAATAACTTACTTAGAAAGAAATCAGGGAGCATTTACAGTAGTAAGCCCCAACTTTACGGTCAGGTTGAGAACTGCATCTGCTAATTCCAGTGAATTGTCCTGGTACGAGGTGCGAAGCCTGGCTTTGTTTCTTCTCTTTTCCAGTTACAGCATGAACCTCTTGCAAGTTGCTCTGTGACAGACTTTCCATTGGTGCAGCTTGCCTGTCAGGACAGTGGGTTGCCTCTAATGGGTGGTGTGCTTTGTCCCACAGCTGCACCCAGAGAAGAGCCACTTGAGAAAGGCAACTCAAGAGAAGCAGACCGTGCCAAGGAGCAAGAGCCCGTGCTCAGGGTTGACAGCCATGAGCCCAGGTTGGGGCCACGGCCTCGCTCTCACAACAAAGTCCTGAACCCTCCAGGAGGCAAATCCAGCATCTCCTTCTACTAAAAGAAGCTACTGCTTCCCCCATAGCCAGACAAGAAACTCGAGAGAGAGGGTGTCGAATAGCATCGTTTTTGTTTGTTTTTTTTTTAGCCCAAATGAGTGGGGTGGGGAGAGGGTTTGTCGCATGTATGAGGCTGGCTGCACAGAGGGCCAAGCCTTCCAGACTGCCGAGAGACACATCCTTGGGATAGGGTGTGACTCCCCTGGTGTTTGCTCAGCTGTGAGAGGAACACAAGTGGGCAAGGGCGGGGAGGTGGTGCAGGACACAGGGAGGCTTAGTGAGGTGGGGTCTTCCGTGTTTGTGCCTCAGCAGTCTGCCAGCTAATAGGGCACCTAGGAATGACTGACAGAAAACCAAAACAACCTGTCCGTTGCTGAGGGATGGAGGAGCACGGCATAGGCAGAAACACTAACAGGGTGTAAGGTAAAACATCCCCCTTTAAAAATAATGCCGTTGACCCTTCACCAAAACGTTTTCCATGCCTGAGATTACCACTGTTAAACCCCAGCGTCTCTTTTTCATTTTACCCCCAATATATTGTTCTTTAGTTTTTTCTTAAAAGATCTTGATTGCTTTTCCTTGGCAGCTTTCAAGAAAAACCAAAAAGTCCTCTCAGTCTTCTGCTTTATAGAAGGTTTTGTACCCTGATCCTCTGAGGTGCCCAGTTTCTGCCATCTAAGTCCTTGGCCAGGTCTCATGTAGGAATCTGCCTCTCTCTCATGAGGGACTGGTCTGCGCCCTTCACCTGCCAGTTTTGCTTGTGAATTGTTCCTTTTTTCCTCTCATCAGCCTTAAGTCTAGGCCGTTGTTCTTCACCAGTGATGCAGGTAGATCCCTTCACAAGCCACGGTTCTTCCTGTAAATAAGGCCACTGACTCTGCAAGACTTCCAAAGTCTATTCATATATATCCAAGTAATGGTCTTAGTTAAGTTTGTCCTATGTCTTACGTTATTCCTCTGATGTTGGTGGGAAGCAGAGATGCTTTAGAACCTTGAGTTCTTAGATTTGGGTTCTTTAATGTCTCAAAGTTAATTTTAAATACCAGCTTCCCATAAATGATTGACACCTTTCCAGAAAAAAGTCAGTTGCTCAGGTACACCAAAGAGGAAAAAGAGCTGCTTAGGCCATCTTTTATAAAGCTTCGTAGAACCTCTGGATCACATTCATAAACAGCCTTCTGGAAGAGACTAGACCTTAGGCCAGGAAATTAAGTAGTTTGGCTGCAAAGTCACAACTCTCCAATTCCATGATATTTGCCAACAAAGATAATGGGCTGGCAAGAGTCATGTTGCTTTTATCTGTTGGGCACAAGTCCCTCCCAGTCACCCAATGGGGCTGTAGTCTCTATTCCCGTGCTTTCCTTGTGGTGGACATCTGCTAACAGGAGAGAGTCTGAGTATGGTAGCTGTTGCTCTGAATGCCTGCACAGCTAACACCAGGTGCTAGAAACATAACTGTGGAAATTTAAAAAGCAAGTCTCACTCTGACTTTATCAACTAGCTGCATAAGTGCCTGCTGAGCTACCTTCCATGCCCTGCTTCCTGTGCTTGGCACATTGAGGGGTCTGCACGTGGCTTTGTCGACCAAAGACAGTTTCCCCCTGTCAACTTCCTTGTGGATTTTGGAGCCAAAAAACACATTCCATGGGACTGTACATACTTTAAATAGTTTGTGGTTCAAAGTTTATAAGAAAGTTTGGAATTCAGGAAATTATTTTTTGCCCGTTAAAAAACATCATAAACGGTGGTTAGCTTTTTAAACCTAAACATACTCACTTATTTAACTTACAAGGAAATTGTGTAATGGTAGAAATGAATTGCCATTAATAACTATTTTTAATAAGGAAATGATTTTTGAATTCCAAGTTGGATTGCCAGAAAGAAGCCTGACATTACCATGCTGCCCCTGTAACCCTCCCGCAGCCCCTTCTCTCAGTCAGATGAGAGGAATAGCACTCTAGCTCTGTCCACTGAGGATTCTGGATGGAGATGGGAGAAACCAGAGATGGGAACAGTGGTCTCAGTAATGAGGAAAACCTGAACTACAGCAGTAGCCCCTGGGCAGCAGTGACAAAACTTGCCACCTACTCTTCTCCCGACCTTTCCCCTTTCCCCTCTGTGAGGCTTCAGGCTGAGTTTAGAGTGCCTGGGTGGTCTGGTCTCCTAGTGAGCCCCATGGGCATGGTTGTCATTTGCATTTGGAAGATGTGCTATACATTGGGGACTGCTTGTATTTAGAAGGTTAAGAAACACTTAGTATCCTTTTCTCAACCTCTAAGCTGCATTGGAAATTTACTAGTCTATTTTTATTAAGCCTTAAAACTTTTTTTAAGTGCATTTGGTGCCAACATTTTCTAGAGCTGTTTCAAAACAAAATACGTCACAATGTAATTTTGATAGGAACGTTTTGTTATTTTTCCAAGGCAGAACTGGGTATAACAGTTGAATTAAATTTAGTAATTATGTCCTCAGAGTCTTTGCCTGTTAGTTGTGTCCATGTGCTTTCCTCAGCAGTCCGTTCTCCAGATGGAATGCCTGACCACTGCTGCTGCCCTCATAACCTCCACAGCTGCTTTTCACTGGGAAAGTGGTTCACCTTTTTTTTTTTTTTTTGCATCTAGCCAGAGGATTCCCAAGTTAGTCTTAAAGCTTTAAGGAGAACGAGTGAGGAGTATGCCAGTGGTAGTTTTCAATTTCTGTAAATTAGATGATGATTCCTTTTTCTTTTACACCATTTATACTAAAGAACTTACGGTGCTTAATGTGCTTCTGACTTGGCTTTGAAACTCTCCAGTGACAAGCCTGGTAATGTGTAGATGAGGTGCTGAGCTGTTAGGGTTTGTCAGATTGAAGTCCCATAGAGAAAGCACAAATTGGATGTCTTTCCTCCTGATGTATTAGCTATTTTCATCTATCCCACAAGCAAACTTAATATCCTTATATGCATTGTGTGGATTTAGGGTGATGAAAACTCTCAGACTGCCGATGCACCACTCCTGCCTGCTGGATCAGGGCTTCAGAAATAAGACCAACATGGGTACCTTAAACACCACCTTCACATGTTCACCCACAAACACTTTGGAGTGTAGAGCAAGTTCCAAGAATGGGCTAGGCATGACAACGTTAAAAGACCTATTTGTAGCAGCTGCTCGAGCTGCAGGCAAGCACTAAGATCTTAGAGAGCCACAACTCAGCCTGTCCCCAGAGGCCAGCTGAGTGTGGAAGAACCATGATGGCTCCACCTAAGTTAGGGTGAGGGCGTGGGCAAACATCAGAGGGTTGCCACATCAAGTCCTGTGCCTTGTCCAGAAATACACTGGCACTTCTGACCTAGTATAACTCACCCTATTCTTTGTGATGCACCTCAGTGGCTCAGACTTAGGAAACACGTATATGCCTCTTCCTGTGTTAGCTGGTTTGTTTCTTTTGAACTCGGTCTTGATTCTTAGCATTCTTGGAGATCATTAGTGAAATATTTGTTTTACGTGTGACTCTAAAGATGCTAGCTAAAATTCAACTTGAGGACTGGCCAGTTAACTCAGTTGGTTAGAGCACGGTGCTGATAACACCAAAGTCAAGGGTTGTGATTCCCTTAGCAGCCAGTGCCCAAAGAATAAAAAATAAAATAAAATTCAACTTGAAGAAATTGCAGGGACCTAGGCAACTTTTTTTTTTTTTTTGTCTTTTTCAGTGTCCAGCAACGGATCGCAACCCTCAGTGTTGCCTCCGTACTGGACCGGGGACCGGCAACGGGATCGCAACCCTCGGTGTTGCTCCCGCGCCTCGCTCAACCAGTGAGCGGGAACCGGTCTGTATGTGGGATCCGAACCCTCGGGCGGGAGCACCGCCGCGCTTCCCAAGTGGCGCACTATCCAGTGCGCCTGCTGGCCCCGAGGCAACTTTTTTTAGCAGGCATCAGGTGCAGATACTTAGAAATTAAAGTAGAACTTTTGAAACTTGTGCCATTTTACATTTTAAGGCCTATTCATGAGGAAAAAAAAAAGTTATTCCTCAGTCTTTCCAAATCTGAAAGGAAGTCTGCTCTTCTCTATTAGAGTAAGTTCTAATTTAGTTAGCTTCAGCTTTCAGGAGCAGACCAGTCCTACAGTACCACGGGTGACAGACGCAAAGGATTACTCAAAGCCCATTTCTTCTGAGCAGTGAGAAGCCCCGAAGTGACTGCCTTTCAGCACTCTCCTGTTAGGAGAGAAAGCTGAATGTGACAGCCCTGATTCAAAGTTAGCTTCTCCCTTTTATTGTAAAGACAAGGAAGTTTCACAAGAAAATTCAGTTGATTTAATTATTACAAAGAACACAAGGACACGGGCAGAGTTATGGCTAAGTATAGTTTTTTTTTGTTTTTGGTTTTGTTTTCCTTTTTGTTTTTTTTCGTGACCGGTAACGGGGTCACAACCCTCGGTGTCGTGCCCGCACCGCGCTCAACCAGTGAGCGGACCGGTCTCTATATGGGATCCGAACCCTCGGCGGGAGAGCCACCGCACTCTACCGAGTGCACCACTGGGCCGGCCCGCTAAGTATAGTTTTAACAATGGAAACTAGTAACATCAGTGAAATAAAGTAACATTCCCTAATGCAATTTGTAAAAGGTTAAGTCGATCCTTGCAAACATTTTCTTTTCCTACAGCAATTTCCTCAGTATATTTACATAACAATAAAGTAACTTTCTCAACATCAGTCAGTAGGTTAACCTGCACCAAGGACATCTGCCCTTTGAGCCAGCAATTTTGCTGTGTTACAATTCTTTATGTACAACAGGGACTTTAGCCTGGGGAAAATTTCCTGTCTTTTGCAAGCTTAACATTTCTATGTGTAATTTTTAAAAGTTAGGTCCTGTGAAATACATTTGTTTTATTAATGTTAGTATTCTCCACCCAGTACTATTTAGTAAGCATGAGGAATTATCCAGCATGTCATCTTTTTAAAATTTCATTTTGTTCTAACCAATTTCAAGTAACAGATCTGCCCAATCACGTTAGTAATAAAAATTAAAGTGGATGGCCAATTGCTTCTCAGCCTTTTGGTTAAGATCAAGTGTAAGGTTGATGGCCAAGACAGTTGGTAGTGGGGGCTGCCCCAACTATAGTGTGCTAGTTTAGGAATTCAAAGGGGTCAAATTTCTGTAAAAGGCCTAAAACAGAAGCCTGAAAGATCCCCCCAAACACAAGCTTGCTCTGTAACTTGTTGACCAGGAAGAATTAGACATTCCATCCGTTTGTCCTGCCTCATCATTTTGACAATATAAAAGAAGTTCACATAACATTTATTGTATGTACTATTTGTAGAGATGGTGTTATATAACCCTTTCATATGTTAGCTCAATTAGATGGTAATATTTTAGGCTCCGTTTTGCAAGCTTGGAAACGGAGACTTGGGAATTTAAGTCACTTAACTAGGATCAAAACCCAGGCAGTTGAATCTGAGACTGAAACTTCATACTATTTATATACAGCCAATTATGTTGCAAGGGAAATTGTGCCAAGGCCGTGGGTTCGGATCCTATATAGGGATGGCCGGTTTGCTCACTGGCTGAGCGTGGTGCTGACAAGGGAAATTGTGAAAAATACAATATATTTAGGGCATCAACAACAGGAGAGTTCATTGCTTTGATGCAGTCTGAGGATCTGAACTGACCTTGAAGCATTCCGGTAGGTGAAAGGCAGGGGTAAGAAACCATTTCTATTAGCATTAAGCAATCAGTAATGGAGTTTTGATAGGAATTCACAATACCTGTGAAGCCCCCAAACTGGAAGCTTAACGTCTTGGGTTCACGGTCTCCCCAGGTGCCGAGTGAGAGAAAACGCAAACGTCCTGGGGCAACTTATTTTAAATTCGGGCCTCAAAGTGTCTCCACATATAATGTCCCAAGGAACACTAGCTGAGAACCAGGGAGAGGAGAGCCTGCGCAAGGGTCAACCGAAATGACAGACTGCAGAAGCAGGCCTGCAAAGGCTGCAGATATCGTAATTATGAGATTTTTTTTAAAAAAGAAAAAAGACCTTAAAGAGATAAGTGAAAGCACCAGCTAGCCGCCAAAAAAAAAACCCAAAAAGCTAGAGTCATGAAATTAGAAGCCCAACGGATGGCTTCAACAGATTACACGTGGCCGAGAGAAACCGGAGGTCAACCGAACGGCAGAATCCCTGCGGGACGGAACAGCAACCGCGCCAGCTGGGGGACGCAAGCACGCCGGCCAGGGCACTCGGCCCCGCCCCGCCCCTCCCCGCC
>NW_007726203.1:373500-396895 GCF_000696425.1 Galeopterus variegatus
GGGACCAGGACGCCAAGCGGGCCGGGCGCGCCGGCCGGACACGGGCCGCGCTGGCTGCGGCGGTGGCCGCGATGATGGAGATCCAGATGGACGAGGGCGGCGGCGTGGTGGTGTACCAGGACGACTACTGCTCGGGCTCGGTGATGTCCGAGCGGGTATCGGGCCTGGCGGGCTCCATCTACCGCGAGTTCGAGCGTCTCATCCACTGCTATGACGAGGAGGTGGTCAAGGAGCTCATGCCGCTCGTGGTAAACGTGCTCGAGAACCTGGACTCGGTGCTCAGCGAGAACCAGGAGCACGAGGTGGAGCTGGAGCTGCTGCGCGAGGACAACGAGCAGCTGCTTACCCAGTACGAGCGCGAGAAGGCGCTGCGCAAGCAGGCCGAGGAGGTGCGTAGCGCCGGCCCCGGGCCTGGACCCCGGACCCTGGGCCCCGACCCCAGCCCCAGAGCCCCAGAGCCCGAGCCCAGCCCCCGAACCCCAGCCCGGACCCCAGACCCTGAACCCCGAGCCCAGCCCGGACCCTGAACCCCGATACCAGCCCCCGAGTTCGAGCCCAGGTCCTGGACCCTGGACCCAGATCTCAGCACCCGAGCTCGAGCCAAGCCCCAGGACCCTGGATCCCGATCCCGGCCCCAAGCCTGAACCCCAGAGCCCAAGCCCCTGAGCCGAGCCCCAGCCCCTCGACCCCGGACACCAAGCCTGAGCCTGGCCCCGGACCCTAGATCCCGGCCCTAGCCTCTGCCCGCAGTCCCGACCCCGGACCCAGGCCCCCACCCTAATCCCCAGCCCCTGCTCCACCCGCCGCCGCCACCCTCCTGGCCTGTTGTCCCCAGGCCCTGTGCTCAGGCCAGGCCTCCCCCTCCCTCCCGTGTCCACCCATCAGCCCAGACGTTGGTTCTCTTTGCTCATGTGTGTGCCTGTGTGTGTTTAGCCAAACCCGTTTCCCAGACCCCAGTTGCTGCCTTGTTCGCTGCAGTTCCAAACCCTGAAGAGAAGGAATCTCTGATTTTTCTGACAGTTCTGCAGCGGCAAGAGGTCTGCTGATGTCAGAAGACCTTTTCCTTGTCCCTAATTCAGTGTTTTTGAAGTCTGTGACACCGGTGAATTTGGTGATTGACATAAACACCTAACAAAGGCTGCTTTAGGTTACTCCTCTGGCACCAGGCAAAAGACTGCAGGTTTCTAAAAGTGGTTTCTTTGCTCTTTGGTTCCCTCGGTTGGTAAGATTGTTAGCTGATGTGGATAAGGCTGAGACACTCCACTCTGGCTTGTGAGAAGTTAAAGATAGAACTTTGAAATATTCGATTGTGTTCTACCATGTCTTCATAACCTGGAAAGTGCTTATGTGTGAACCAGTTAGACCACCTGAGCGGTAGGGAACACAACTTCCATTCATTCACCACCACCGAATGTTCAGTGCTAACTGTGTGCCCTGTCGTTGGTGGGAAATAAACAGACTGAGGCAGATTCAGGGAATGTGGATTCCCATCCCTGCTTTGCCTCTCTGACCTTGGACACATCGCCTGCCTACTCTGGATTTTGGTTTTCCGTCCGTCAAAGGAGTGAATTGCCGTAGATGATCTCTAAGTCCAGAAATTCTGTTATTGTAGGAATTAGGTAATGCTCTTTGAGTTATGAATAGGGAGTGTATTATTAAATGAGTTTAAATTCCTTTTCAATTTATTTGTTTTAACACATTCTTGGCTTTAGTATTGAAATAAAAGATTGTTTTAGTATTTCGGCTTTTTCTTAAACCAGCATGGTTTATGCCCTAGTTTGGTTTAAAGTGTGTGTGTTTGTAAAAAATAGCAGTATCATTCCTGTTCACTGTAATTTATCATGCTTTTAGGTTTTGTGTCTTTCAAAAGGCTATTGTCTAGTGATTGGGATGCCCGTGCTCTACCAGAACTGATGTAAAGCTCTCAACATAAGGAGATGCAGGAGCTCATAGGAATTGAGAGCTCAGTAGCCCTAGGCATTTTACTGGGGAGGGCAGTGGCCCCAAGAAGTGAAGGGGCTGGACCAAGGTCACTCAGAGTGAATCCTGGTGCCTGGCCTGGTCTCTTCCTTCTGTGTCACGCTGCTGCATGGTGTCAGAGGGCCTCTCTTCAGAAGTCTGGAGCCCTGGGGCTCCTTTATCCTGGACGTGGGCTGTGGCTCCCTCCCTTTTGTTGGGCACCACCCTCCACTTCTCCGATTCTTCTTAGTGGCTATTTGATGGCTGACTGGGGTTTCTGGTGGGTTTCTTTTATTTCACGCTGTACCTGTGTGGTCAAAATAGTGGATGAGAAGGAACTAAGAAGAGAAAATCAAGATGGATAACCTTAAGAATTATATCCTTCTGGCTTAAAAATGAGCTCTGCATGGATTAGGCTCTCTGCTCTGTGCAGTTCACATGCAGCCACTCAAATACAGCATGCTTCTGCCCTCCACCTATGCTCAGGCTGGACTAAGTGCCAGTGGTATACCTGTGGTCTGCAAAGAGATTGCCTGCAGGCTGAGACCCACCATTGCCCCAGCTACATAGAGAAGCTGCACAGAGAGCTTCGTGCCACGAAGGAAGCAGGTTAAGGCTGAGAGTGCTCCCTTGGAAAGACCTCAGGCCTTTGCAACTGAAGAAAAGGGCTAAATACTGTACACATTTGGCATCCTAGCTCCTTTATTGAATCAAGCAGATATTCACTTTCAGTTTTGTGGAAAAGACCGCTGGTCAGCTTCTCTTTCTGGGCAGGGATTAGTGATCACAGGGGTGTGTGTCTGATAACACAAGAGCTGGACGTCACAGGCTGCAGGCATGTCGGGTTGCAGAGCAGCTCCTGGGTGAGCTGTCAGCAGAAGCTCGGTCTCCAGCCACTCTGCTCGGAAGGCTTAGTCAGAGATGGGTAACCTGAGCCGCCTGCCGCCTTCTGAGCAGACAGAAACTGCAGGGTTTTTTAAAAAGCCTTGAGCAGAACAAACATCCCTGTTTCCTACTTGCCTATAATAACTGCAGCGAGAGATTCCATGTGTGTTCTGATACCAGGTGGCTGGTTCTGTGGAAGTGATGGTAACTAGAGATGGTGAGGTCCACAGACTCCAGCTTGAGTGACAGCCCTGCCCTTGAGTGACAACCCCAGGAGCTGCACCTCCCCACGCCAGCCTCTTCCCCTCTCTGGGCTGCAGTGTCCGCATCTGTAAAGTGAGTGCGTTGCCAGACGTGGCAGGTGGTTTCAAGCCAAGTGCTGTTGCTGGAGAATTGTGGCGAGGCAGATTTCGCAGAGTCAAGGCTCAGCCCTTGATGGTTTCTTGGGGCAGCCGTGGATGGCAGGCACCGGGCATCACTGCCTGCCCGCCAGATGGTGCAGGTTCTGATTAAAAGTTTTAAAAATCCTACTGGAAAAGAAGAAGGTTGGAAATGGGCAGATGACTGTGTTGGGGCTGAAGGGGGATGATTGGGATGCGCAGGGCACACCAGAGCTACTCAGAGGCGCTGCCTGCATACGTGTTGGCCAGCATAATCTCGGAGGGAGAATTGAGCAGAGCAGCCGCATCTGCTGCACTCACCCAGGCATTAAAGAACCTTTTCCTTTCAACGGTCACACACTTAGCTTATACAAGGAAAAATAATGTTTGAGAGATGTGTGAGTATCAGTAGTAATTATTTGCCTTAAAGTGTTCTTAACCTTAAAGAAACTGCTGGTAACATCCCCCAACTCATCTCAGGCAACTCAAGTGGATATTCTGTCAACAAGGCTTATACGTGGATATTTGCTAGTAATTTGGCATTTGGTACTGTGTAAGGAAAGCATCTGAATGGAGGGAAGTTTTATCCAGCACATATTTTTTCCTAGTTAAGTAAAAGTAGTCCATTTCGTAGAAGAACATTTGGATAAGATTAAGCTGGGAAAACAAACACCATAATTCTACTCTATAGAGATGACCTTTTTGCCTTTTTTTCATTAATACATTGAATTAGAAGTTTATTTATTTATTTATTTTTAAAAGATGACCAGTAAGGGGATCTTAACCCTTGACTTGGTGTTGTCAGCACCATGCTCTCCCAAGTGAGCTAACCGGCCATCCCTATTTGAAATCCGAACCCTTGGCCTTGGTGTTATCAGCATCACACTCTCCCAAGTGAGCCATGGGCTGGCCCCTTGAATTAGAAGTTTAAATTCTTGTTTACCATATTGCAAATAGTAAACTCACCACTGCCTACAAAGCATGGGGATTTTTTCCTGCTGTGTTGTAATTTTAAAAACAATTTTTAAAATTGATTTATTTAGATGAAGCTGTGAAGATGGGGTGGCCAGAGTTGCCTTTCCTAGTTGCCTCAAAAAGTTGGACCAGTATAACTGCACCGGCACCAGGAGTACCACAAAGTCCCCCTGAAAAACAGAAGCAGATAGGTGTAAAATATGAGCAAAAAGAGTTTGCACACGGTGGTGCCAGCTGTGGTCTGGAGGCCTGGAGCACTGACAGATGTCAGTTCTTCCAAAATTAGGATTTCTAAATTAAATGTAATATCTTTTTTTATTTTTAAAAATCTTTCTTTTCGGGGCCGGCCTGTGGCTCACTCGGGAGAGTGCGGTGCTGATAACACCAAGGCCACGGGTTCGGATCCCATATAGGGATGGCCAGTTTGCTCACTGGGTGAGCGTGGTGCTGACAACACCAAGTCAAGGGTTAAGATCCCTTTACCGGTCATCTTTTAAAAAATAAAAAATAAATTAAAAAAAAAATAAAAATCGTTCTTTTGAAATAATATACTGAAAAGTTGCAAAAGTAGACTCCTCACCCAGATTCCTAGGTGGGAGAATCTTTCCACATCACTTTTCTCTCAGTCACTCTGCTAAGGCCCCAGGGGTCCTGTATGGCCCTGTGATCTCCTTTATTCTGGATGGTTCTTCATTCTCTGCTCTTCACGACCTTGACAATGTGACAGCGCAGTTACTTTGCAGGATGTGCCTCAGTCTGGCTTTTGTGGGGCCTGGTGATCAGACACTGGGCATGTGTCCTCGTCCTCGCAGGAGGACCCAGGGGTGCTGCTGAGCCTTGCTCGGAGCCTGTGAAATCCTTCCCCTGTGCAAGATGGGTAACCGGGGCAGGGCACAAGGTTTAGCATGGGCTCCTTTTCTCAAGCTTCTGTTTCTTATGTGTGAGAATAGTCATGAAAGGCAAGACCAGAAGTGCCGTCTAGAGCAGCCCAAGAGGAGACTAGTGTCAGACTTCTCCTTTGCTCTGTTCAAAGTTGGGGTCCTGGGCCGGCCCGGTGGCGTACTGGAGAGTGCGCCGCTTGGGAGCATGGCAGCGCTCCCGCCGAGGGTTCGGATCCCATGTGGAGGCCGGTTCCCGCTCACTGGCTGTGCGCGGTGCGGGCGCAACACCGAGGGTTGTGATCCCGTTACTGGTCAGTAAAAAAAAAAGGAAAAAAGGAAAAAAAAAAAAAAGTTGGGGTCCTGAGGTCCTGCTTGTCATCTCACAGGTCCAGTTATTCACTAAGTCCCAGCATTCTTTTGATCTAATATTTTCTTTCTTTCTTTTTTTTGAAGCTGGCTGGTACAGGGATGGAACCCTGGACCTTGGCACTATCAGCATCACGCTCTAACCAGGAGCTAACTGGCCAGCCCTGGCTGGATATTTTCTCAATGTGCTGCCTGTTTTTTGTCTCCTCTGCCATTGTCTGCTTCCAGGCACTGTTGTTCACAGGGCTCCCCACCATTCTCCCTCCCCCAACCCTCTCCGGCCAGAGAGAATCCTCACAAGTACAGATGTCGCCCCCATCTCAATCATCCATTTACTCATTCAACACACAGTCCTCAGTGCCAGGCTGGGCTCCAGGCATGGGGTTAGGTCCCTGCTCTCCTGGGGCAGAGCCTCGGATGGGAAGGTGGGGTGAGAGGTAGCTACGTGCTTGAGATGGTGACAAAATGACTGGATGTGGAGTGACAAGTTGGGGATGAGGGGTAGACAGAACAAGTGACCCTCCAAGGAGGGACCCAGCCTGAGCATTGCTCTGATGAGGTCCCCAACCCACCACTCTCACCCGTCTCACCTCCCTCTGGCCTCTCTGCCCCAAGCCCTGGACCCACTGGTCTTCCACGTCCTTCTCCTGCACGCCACTACTGCTCCCGCTGCCTAGACCACCTGCCCGCTCCTGGGGTTTCCCTGGCCAGTTCCTGTCCCCCTCTCCCATCTCCCAAGTGTCTGACAGTGTTCTGCAGTGAATGAAGAGAGCCTGATGGGTCCCCATCATCCACCTGCCCAACCCAACCGGAGGAGCTAGGCCCCCTACTATGCCCCTCACCCCACTGTCCCCAGATTAAGCTGCTTCTTGCCTAACAAAGAGGCAGCACACTCCAGTCCACTCAGCCCTGAGCCCATTGTTCTTTTCTCCCTCGCTGCATACCCGAGATGCTAGTCACCTGCACGTGCACGGACGAGGGGCACACCAGCCTGCCCCTGCTTCTGCACACGTCCCACCAAGCTGACTCTTGCTGAAGATCAAGGGCTGTCTCTTTGGAGCAGCCCTTCTGGCAGAACTTTCTGTGGTGATGGGGATGTTCTGTTTTGTGCTGTCCACTCTGGGAGCCACTGGCCACATTGAGCACTTCAAGTGTAACTCGTGGAACTGAGTTTGTGATTGTATTTCATTTTAAATAATTTTAGTTGAAATAGCCACATGTGGCTAGGGCTTCCACACTAGATGGCACAGCTGTGGACAATCTAGCTGACTTGACTTCCTACAGGGCAGGTAATAAGTGTTCCTGAGTTACTCAGCTTCAGGCAAGAAAGGAAGACACTTAAAAGGGGGGGTGGGAGGGTGGGTGTGGGGGGGTTGTGGTTTTTTTGTTTGTTGTTTTCAGGGAACATATTCCAGAAAGAGGGGAGATCCCAAAGTGGTGGGTTTCTGGTACAAGAGACCAGATAGAAGAAGATACAGCGAGATGGGGAAAGGAGCGCCGGCTGTTTAGGAAACAGCGGAGAGGTGATGAGGTCCTCGAGAGGCTGAGGACAGGTCTGGTGGGAAAGCCCCATCATCTGGGAGTCATCCGTGCTCCAGGCCAGGCCGACTCTTTCCCCTGGCTTCCTCTTCTTTCTTTTTTTGGGCGGGTAGCAATTTTATTTAGGTGTCGTTGGCACACGCCGAACCACACATCCTTACTGTAGAACTTAGTGAGTGTTGACAGCTGTGTAAACCATCCCCGTGAGGCTGATGAAGGAGCCGTCACCCCAGAGTCCCTGTGACCTTCGTTTGTCGTCTCTCCCACCACCTCTCTCTGCTTCCCCATCCTCAAGTAACCACTGATCTGTTTTCTTTCATTGTAGATTAATTTGCATTTTCTAGAGTTTTATATAAATGGAGTTGTGCAGTAGATGCCCTTTTCTGCCTGGCATCTTTCACTTGGCATGTTGATTTTGAGATTCCTCCTTTATTGCTGACTGGTGTTCCGTTGTGTGGGCAGCTGTCCATCCACCTTTGGTGCAGTTGAGGAGACTTCACTTTACATGCCTCGACATGCTGATCAGTTCCATAAACCGAGCTACTCACTCTGCTGCAGGGTCCTGGGACAGGCTGCAGGGGGCAGGCCTGCCCTTCCTTGTGGGCAGCTGCACACGTTAACAAGCAGAGGACCACTGAAGAGACACAGCAGGACCTCAAGCCAGGGTCGGGGCTGATGAGTCCTGAGAAAGCGTCCCAGTCCCTCAGGGGTGGAACAGCCCACCAGAGGAAACGAAGCATCTGTAGAGGCACCTAGAACACACGTAGACGTTAATCAGTTACGTCGTCTGAGCACCCATTGTGGCAGGAGACTTGGGGACTGCCCAGTGAACTGTGACCAGGCCTTGCTCAGGGCGTGCCTCTGTCTGGTAGGGCTTCTGAGACAGGGACGAGGGGACACAGACTCTTACCTTCAGCGGTGACAGCTTCAGAGCAGCGCCTCCATTAGCGTCTCCTGGGGGCCGTCCCTTCCATCCTTTACTTCGTTGTTGGCTGCTGTCCTAACCCTCCCCGGCCAGCCTTCCTGTCACCTTCCCTTCTGCACGGTAAATGAACACCCGCATCAACTAGGAATCACGGTGGGTGTCTGCTCACGAGCGTCGTGCTATGCCTGTCTCAACTTCAGAATGTTCATTTCTCAGAGCAGGGACCCTTTCGTCTACCGAGGGTAGTAGACATGTCCCATCAAACCCAACAAGAGGGATTGGGAAGCCAGGTTGATTAGAAAGTTTAAGAAGCCACTGTAAACTGTTACGAATACTTTAGAGAATAAAATATTACTTGAGAATACTTTTTCCCAGAGAGATTTTTCACAGGATAGGACGTTTAGAGTTTTAGTTTCTTCTTATTTTTATCTTATTTTAGTTTTTTTCTAATTTCCCCTGGTAACAACCATAGTTTTTCTCTTTTTTTTGTCCATCCTACCAATTCTTGAAAATCAGCATGTGTTAAATCAGTTGTGGGATTCATCTGAGGAAGACGCTGAATCAGCGGTCCCTTCAGCATAAACATGAGCAAACCTTGCTTTTTAGCCTGAATCTTACATTCCTGAGCCTGTGCCTGATCTCTCAGACACTGGTCTGGTACTTTGGATACAGAAATGTCCTTCCATCTGCCCGAGTGCCACCTAGCAGGCTGTGGTGGCTTTTGTAACTCCAGGGCCACCACCCTCACTTCCCCCTCACCTGCATCTGAGACGTAGGTGGATATGCAGTTGTGGAAAATGGAAAGACAGCTATAAAAGAACACCATGGTGTGAGGTTCTGGGAGTTCACTGCCCCCCTACCAGCCCTTGGTAAATATCTAGCTGTGACAGGAGGTCACAGTCTCCACCAGGAGCTAGTCATGGAGAAGGGTTTCTCCTCTGGGCACAGAAACCTGCGCCCAGCACCTCAATTGTTTGCCTGCCTGTCTGCTTAAGATAAAACACCAAGGGCCGGCCCGGTGGCGCACTGGAGAGTGCGCCGCTTGGGAGCATGGCGGCGCTCCCGCCGAGGGTTCGGATCCCATGTGGAGACCGGTTCCCGCTCACTGGCTGAGTGCGGTGCGGGCGCAGCACCGAGGGTTGCGATCCCGTTGCCAGTCCCCGGTACGGGCGCATCACCACGGGTTGCGATCCCGTTACCGGTCAGTAAAAAAGACAAAAAGGGAAAAAAAAAAAAAAAAAAGATAAAACACCAAAAAGAGCTTTTTTTTTTTTTTTGATGTTCACTCCACCCCCTCTCTCCCATGGAAGGAAATAAGTTGATTGATAATGCTAAAGAACAAGATCTCTGACTCCGGTTGGTATTCATTTCTAACAAACCAGCCAGAGTTGAGCTATGTCCTATTGGAGACCCTGACCTCAAGGACATAGGAGAGGGAAGGGTTTGATTTAATATGTTAATTTACTTTGCCAGTAAAATATCGTTAGGTTCTGAAAGTTATCAAAAGTTTGATGATTATGTTGTGAAACAGCACTCCCCCAGCAATTGCCCTCACTCTCCAGGAACCTGGAAGGCCAGCTTTTGTGCTGGTCATTCCCGATTTTATATTTGACACGAAAAGTCAGCTTTCTTCTTCACGTGTAAAGTAGGAAGTGTGACCTCATCCCATGGAATACTAGGAAAAGCTAACTCCAATGACTAGATTTGGGGAGAGCCTGTGCACTCAGGTTATTTCAATGTGTTTCTTGAAATTCACCAAAAAGCAAACTCTGTAAACCAAAGTTGAATTTAGTGTTAAGACAGAGCACTTTGTTAGTGGGAGGAAGGGGGAATCTGACTTGAAAACCTACCTAAAGAGGGGATCCCAGGGTGAGCATGTTGGCACTCAGAAGTGGGGCTGGGCGTTCCATGTCTGGACTGTAGTGGGACCCTGCTTGTTTCTTTCAGCCTGTAATCACACCTCTGGAGGTGCTTACGAGGTGGACTTGCACATCTGTGGGTTGTCACGTGCTGGGTGACATTTTTCTTAGATGCAGTTAGACAGGTGATAATTTCAAATAAACTCTAATCCGAAGTACACGTAATTAGTAAGTGTCCAGAACGTCTCTACCTTGCTACAGTCGCACTTCAGTAGATCTTTGGGCCTGATACAACTATGCCGTACTTCAGATAGGAGATTTTTACTTTTTAAAAAAATCTAGTACCATACAGGCCCACCCAATGCAAATGCTGATAGTTAAAATTTTATTTTTCTCACTTAATATTTTGTTATAGTCAGATTCTACTTTTAAAGGATTTCGTTTTTTAACTGAAAGGAAAGCTTTATAGACTTCAATTAGTTTTTATCTTAACATATCTCCCACCACTATAAATTCTTTATTCTATTAATTCTAAAGTAAATAACCTGTAAATAAAAATATTTTCTGCTCCTTTGAAAACATCTGCTGAATTATCGTTACCTGAACTAACCCAGTTACTGAAGGTCACTGCAGACACCTCCCCTGCTTTGCCTTGAGTTAGACTGGAGCATCCCTTGTTCCCACCGCGAGGCCCCATCCCCGGCCTCTCTGCTTGCTCCTCATGTGCCCAAGGTGGCTTTAACCTCACCCCAGGTCTGGCCCAAGCTCTCTGAGAAGGCAGAGGCCAGGCATGTTTGGGCATGTCCAGGCTGTGCTCCTTCACACCCCGTGTCTTCCTCCTGCTGTCTCATGGGAGTTGCATCAAATGTTCAATTCAGGTAAAATGCCGGCTTACACTTCTTTGAACTAAAATGACCTTGGTGGGATTGGAATAATTTGTTCATGTGGGGAAGGAGGGCTTCTTTTTAGCTGTGGAGAATTGTCTCTTCTGCATTGCATTTTCATACACCCAGAGCCCTGGCAACACTCGGTTCAACTCTGAATGGTCAGGTGCTGGCTTCTCCTGGGAGACCTGGAGGGCAGGAGCTCCCTTGACCTGCACGGACAGTGTGGACAACAGGGTCTTTGCTGTCTACAGGCCCCTCCAGGCAGCCAAGCAGGGAAGGTGAGGGGCTGGCCCGGGCCACATCCTTTTGTCTGTTGGCGGCTGCTTGTGTGTTTCTGGGGCTTTTTTTCTGTCTCCCCCAAGACTGCTCACCCCCGGTCAGCCTGGGAGCCAAACGACCAGACCACCTAGAGGACAGGAAGTCATTGGCTCCCAAGCCCTGAGCATTTCCTCTGGTACCAGAGTTCCATGTGATCTGGGAGACAAATGACCGTGCGTTTACCCATCATGGGTCCCTGTGCCCTTGGTCTTGAGGACATCCATGTACAGCTTACTTAGATGTTTTTCTCTTACTTAATATCTCCTTATTTCCTGATGCTGAAAGCCCTTATGATTTCATGTCAGAGGATTCCCGCATATGACCAGGTTTGTGGCCAACTTTATCAGGAATCATAGGTACGTAGTGTTATGTGGGTGACAGGGCTTTTTGCCATTGTCACACTGGATCACCTACCAGAATAGACCATGGGAAAATCTGTCTTGACTTGGAGAATCTGGGAGTGGATGTTCTTGATCGTCTTTAGCTTGGGACTCTTTCAGCAGACTCCTAAATATCAAACGGAGGTGCAGTGATGAAATAAGAGATGGGGAAAAATTCTAGTGAAACGGCACTGTCACCAAAGAGCCCTTTTCTTTATATGACACCTCAGTGGCACAGCTCAGAGGCAGGCCAGTGAGTGGTTTAAAGGAAGGAAGGATGTCCCATTATCCAGCCCCAGAAGCCCTGCCACACCACTCTCCACTTGCTCCAGGTGAGTTTCCTCGTCATCCCAAGTCCAGACCTGAGCATCTTCTCATTAAAAACAAGGGCAAGACATTTGACCCTTTCCTGAGGAACAGACCTGGTGCTTTCTGACAGGTGAGATGCATATTTAAACAATAAATATATAAGTGATTCAGGAAGATTCTCAAGTTAATCTAGAAGGATAAGTAAGTGGGAATAACCAATAACATGTTGAAATGGAGGATGTAAGAAGGAGAGCACACATCAGATACTAAAGGTACTATAACACAGCAATGCCAGCTAAAAACCTTTGGTACTGGCTCAGAAGTAGACTGAAATGTGTATTAAAATTTTGCATGTGATAGTTCCGGTCAAGATGGCAGAATAGACGGTCCCCAGTGTCACTATCTCCCACAAATCAACCAATTTATAACTATAAAAATGTAACATCAGCCAAGCTGGGGCTGCTGGAGCTCAGGGGAAGAGGAGGAGAGACCTATAGAGTGCATGAAGGGGGAGAAGCCACGATGAGAGAAAGAAAAAACTGCTCTGAGCGTTTCAGGCTGTGACCACTTTAATGCTGGAGCTACTGAGCACATGGAGCAGGAGCCTGTGGGAGCCGCAGCTGTGCCCTTCAGATGGAGTTACTTGGAGGCAGCAGGGGAGAAGAGGACCTTGGTGGCCCCCAGGACAGCAAGACCACTAATAGGGTTCCTGTGGACCCACCCAGGAGTGAGGAGCCAGAACAGCTGAAAAAGGGGAGCCGTTCAAAGGCCAGTGAGTCAACGCAGGGACCGGTGCAGGGCCCATCGCATGGGAAGTGTTTGGAGCATGGGAAGTGTTTGGAGCATGGGCAGTGAGGGAGACAGGCCCCCGGGGGAACACTGGGACACAGCAAGGACAGCCAATCTGCCCCCCACTCAGCTCAGGACCACTCATAGGAGACTGGTCGAGAATACAGAATTGCATGGGGTGCAGTTTGATTCAAAAACTCAGGCCTAGATCAGAGTTTCTAGACAGTACAGATCCACCAAGTCTCTGGAGAGCTGGAAGTACCTATAAGGTCAACCATTAAACCTTGAGCTGCACAAAAAGCCTTCCCTAGGGAAACAGCAGCAAAGCAGCAATTTAGCTCAACCACAGAGCTCAAGTACTGGTTCCCCCAGGATGTTCCTCTATGTTAGAAGTAAGCAAAGGACCCACCAGGGGACATGAGGTATGGAGCTTGGGACTGGACCCCCACCCACAAGCACTCACACCGCCAGCACCTCGGGGCCCACCTAGGGACCTGAGACATGGAGAAGGGGACCAAACCTCCCACCCACATCCAGGCACACCGCTTCAGCACCACAGGGCCCACCCAGGGATCCGAGGCATGGATCCAGGGACCAGATACTCTCCAGTGCCAAGGAGCATGCCAAAAAATCACCTCCATGTGGGTGGCCCACCACAGCCACCACAATAACCATGGCTGCCACGAAAGTGACTAGATGCCACAACCACCACGCAGATGGTCTGCCATCCACTGCAGTGCATTGACACAAGGAGAGTCACCAGCAGAGAGAAAGAAAAGAAGAGGATGACTCTCCATAAAGCCCATTTCAGAGTGACAGAAGAAGCATCTGCTCTATGATAATATTGGGGGACCTGATTGCACCTCTCAGCATTGAAGAGATAATCCAGGCAACAAATCAACAGAGTAACCATTATTCTTTCAGAAGGAGAGAAGAAATCTAGGGTAATTGGGGGAGGGGGGAAGGAGAAGGGGAGGGGGAGAGATTGGACAAGGGGCATAAAGAACAATTACGATTTGTAACAATATATATGCTAGTAATATTGATTTGGTCAACATATCTCAATGTTGAACCCCCAAAATATGTATAACCAATTTTAATTCAATAAAAATTTTTTAAAATTATTTTTAATTAAAAAAAAATTTGCATGTGATAAAGGCAGCATTTCAAAGCAAGAGGGAAGAAGATAGATTATTAAGTAAATGGTATTGAGACAAATTCTACACACACACTGCACCCTGGGAAAAATACTCAGCATATAAGACAGTCATATTTGAATAGGTATGATAAAAGTCCTTATAAGTCAATAAGAAAAATATGAACAGAATGAGCTGTTACAGTGAAGTGCTATATATGACCATTAAATATGTGGAAAAAATGTTCAGTATCACTAGTAATCAAAGAACTGAAAATTTAAACAGTTGTGCTATGCCATTTTTCCACCTGTTGGGCTGGCAGAGACACTGTGAAGCCACCTGCAGAAATAGTGAGAGTTCTAGGGAAGGGTCCTGCCCCTCTTTGCTAGGGGAGTGTAAGTTCTGACACCCTCTGAGGAGTCAGTAAGCAGTGCCTGAGCACAGCCGCAGATAGCAGGCATCCAGCGAGTGGGCACACAGAGGTCTGTGTCTACAGAGCTTTGTGGTGACAAGACATTACAGCAACCCAAAGTGCAGCCGGAGCTCTACACGCACTCACGGATTAATCATGGAAGGGGAAGTGTGTTGTGTAGAAAGGCGTTCCAATATAAATGAGTGAGTAAATCAGGTTAGAAATCCTGCGTACAAACTGTGTGCGATCCTGTGTGCACGTGTGCCTTCCACCTGCACATACAAATCTGGAAGAACATGGCACAATCTTAACTGACTGTCTATATAATAGGATTAGGGTTTTTTTTAAAAATCCCTCTTTTTACTTAATACTAACATTTGTCTGATTTTTTTTTTTTTTACAGAAATATCTTGTTTGTGTAATTTTTTTTTTTTTTTTTAAGTACTGGGCATTAAAATTACCCAATTTTTAAAATATCCCTATCAGTGCATTAATAGCATCTATTTTTTTTTTCCTTTTTGTCTTTTTTTGTGACCGGTAACGGGATCACAACCCTCGGTGTTGCGCCCGCACCGCGCTCAACCAGTGAGCGGACCGGTCTCTATATGGGATCCAAACCCTTGGCGGGAGCGCCACCACGCTCCCAAGCGCCACACTCTACCGAGTGCACCACCGGGCGGCCCAATAGCATCTATTTATTTATTTTTTCTAAAAGATGACCAGTAGGGGATCTTAACCCTTGATTTGGTGTTGTCAGCACCATGCTCTCCCAAGTGAGCTAACTGGCCATCCCTATATAGGAATCTGAACCTGTGGCCTTGGTGTTATCAGCACCACACTCTCCCAAGTGAGCCACGGGCCGGCCCCTATTTATTTTCTTTTATATGCCAGTTGTATCCACAGTTAACTCCAAACCACTTATGTTATTTTTTGTACAGCTGCACAAAAAATTGGGCATTTTCCTGGCTGTGGGGTATTTATTTTTTCTTCATTTTACTTAAGGTGCATGTGATGTCCTTAATACAGACTTTCTTCTTGATGCCACCAATTCCTTGCCTGCCCTCTGCGCCTCCTCCTCTGGGGTATTCTAGCCTCTCAATCAATGCACAGCATGAGTCATCCTTTGGGCCAGAACCCCAGTGGTTTTCAACACAAAGACCTTTTAGAAGCTGCTGTAGGAAGAAGTGTCTCTGGGGCCTGGCGTTGGGGTGGGGGACTGGGTGGAGTCATTACAGGAAACACAGCAGAGGCCACCACAGATTAATCTACCCTTCCAGACACCCAAGACCTGAAATCGACCATCAATTTTATATTCTCATCTTCTGAGAAACTTTATGTTTTCAAAACCGAGCTGATATTTATGCTTCCTACAAATGAAATTTCTTGATAATGTTCCCCAGTTTTCTGCTCAGTAAAATTAAGATGTTAGCAGCTCCCCCTCAGCTCTGCTGTAGGAAATACCCTGGTGGCCTGGGGGCCACCCACCTGGCCGGGGCCCCTCAAGAGTCTGGGTCCATACCTGGGGCCTTTGCTGGCACCTTTCCTCCCCAGACCTTTGAAGAGTTTCTTTTTTTGTTTGTTTTAAAGATGACGGGTAAGGCGATCTTAATTCCTGACTTGGTGTTGTCAGCACCATGCTCCCCCAAGTGAGCTAACAAGCCATCCCTATGTAGGGATCCAAACCCGTGGCCTTGGTGCTATCAGTACCACATTCTCCCAAGTGAGCCACGGGCTGGCCCTTCAAGAGTTTCTTTTATTTTGCAAAGTGCTTTATTTTCACTTGGTTTGATGGTAATTTTGCTCAGAAACTTACTGTGTAGTCTGCTCTTGGAAACTAAGCAGGGTTAGGCCTAGTTAGTACTTGGATGAGAGATCACCTGGGAAAACCAGGTGCGGTAGGCTTTAAAAACAGAAAGAAATTTACCAGGTAAGGTTAAGATTTCAAACCTACACCAATCCCCCTGCCTTTTCTAAGGAGTAGGAGACAGTTCTTGGTGTTGCTAGTTGCTTTAGTAATGGTGGCATCCTGAGCTGAGCAGTAATAGAAATACAAATTAAGAGAAAGGTAGACTTTGCCTCATTTAGAGGTTTATTACTGAGAGGAGTAATACTAGCCGATTGCCAGCAGGACTGGCTGCATAATTTGTGGGGCCCAGAGAGAAAATTATAAAACATTTCAAGATGGTGACAGCAGAGCATTAAATCAGCCCTCTAAATGCGGGGCCCCGTGTGCTGTCCAGATTACATGGCTTGTGTGGCCCCTTCACACCAGATTCTCTGGACAGGAGAAAGCTGGTATATCCAGGAGTTGCAAGTGACACTAGCTGATGAGAAGCTTCTAGAGTTGTTTAGTACTGGAGTGCTTCACCTGCCCTGCTCTCCTGGCTTGTCTGTGTCAAGGTGTGCCTGAAGAGGTGTGAAGGTGTGCCTTCACAGGTGGCACTGTAAGGTGATGGGAAGCCGGGGTCTGGAGTGGGGAGACCCCATTCTGGCCACGCCACCGGCCAGCTGGTGGCCTTGGCGACGCCCTTGGCCTCACAGTCTGTGAAGCCTGTGGCCCTTCAGGTGAAGGCTGCTGTTACCTGCAATGCACAGTTGACATCTGCTCTTTTCTCTCTTCCATGTGCAGAAATTTATCGAGTTTGAAGATGCCTTGGAACAAGAGAAGAAAGAGCTCCAGATCCAGGTGGAGCACTATGAGTTCCAGACACGCCAGCTGGAGCTGAAGGCCAAAAACTATGCAGATCAAAGTATGTAGCTGGTGGGAGAGGGGGTCGCATGCGAGTGTTTGTTGTTCTGAGGCTGACCCAGCCAGGAAGGCTACTGAGAGCTTTTGATAAAAAGAATTTAAAGAAAACCCAACAACAGTCTTGTTTTCCTTTCACCATGATTCCTTAACTGTTTATTTTATCTCTGCGCTGCTTGTATTTCTGTAGTCAGCCTCAAATCATGGTGGAGATAAATAAAATAAATGGATAAGGTGCCTTTGGTTCATAGCACTTTTGCTTAATACTGTAGTCTGACCCGAAAGTCACAAATCTGTGGTCCTTTCGGTCCTTCTGTGGCTCTTCAGAGCAAAGCTCCCCATTTCCTCACCCTTTGCACTAGTGAGCAGTGACTGCTTTTTCTTGAGCTGAAGCTTGGCTCTGCCACCACTATAGTGACAGTTCCTAGAAGGAGCTTGCAGCTGATCAAGTGTGTACCCTGCAGGGCAAGGCAAAGAAAGGGTTTCCTTAGGTGATTATTATAAGAACAACTATTTTAGTTTTCACAGTCTTTGCTTAAAGTACGGTCAAGCTGTAATTACTTGTTTCATATTAGCTTTCTGTAATTAGATGTTTTGATGGCTGAAACTTATTTTGCTGTTTTACGTAGTTACCTTGGATGGCAGATGCCTTCATTTCTCTGAAAAGTTAAGATCAAGTTGAGGATAAAATTGGTTTAAAATGTGGGGCTTATTCCTATCCCACACCAAGACTTAAAGGCCCCTGTGCTGAGGATCGGGACCTGATGTCTGATGGTCAGGAGGGGACCAAAGGGCCAATACATACGTACATGTGTAACTGTGCTGGTATTTCCAAAACAGAAGCAGACCTAAAGGCCCATGCTAGGCATGCAGCGATAAACCCTCCTATGATTATACAAAATCTCTGATGTTCCCTTTGCTTAAAATGCATTTCATGTGTGAAACCTTTTTAGCTCTTTCTTTAGAAGGAAAAACTACATAAGCTCAAATTACAGGCTGAAGTTACCGATTGGTCAGCACCAGGAGTGAGGGCCAGATGAGAGGGTGGAAGAGGCTTCTGGGCTGCTCACCCAGGTGGTGGCTGCACCCCTGCCCCTGCATGGGTCACAGAGGGCACAAGGCTCTACCCCACAGTCCTCTCCAGGGACAGAGCACAGGCCCAGGTCAACATGCCTGGAGTGGAGAGTCTTCCTCCCTCCTCTGGCAGCCACTTATGTGTGTCTTGTGTGCCATCATTTGTGATCCTGTGTGCCACACATGCACCAGTGTCCACAAGCCATGTGTGCCACACATGTACCGGTGACCATGAACCATATGTGCCATATGTGCACTGGTGTCTATGAACCATGTCACATGTGTGCTGTGTCCATGATTCATGTGTCACATGTGTGCTGGTGTCTGTCGTGTCAAATGTGTGCCAGTGTCCACAAGCCACATGTGCCACATATGTGCTGTGTCCATGAACCATGTGTGTCACACATGCTGTGTCCATGACCCATGTGTGCCACACGTGCACCAGTGCATGTGAACGGTCACACGTATGCTGTGTCCATGGTTCGTGTGTGTCACACATGTGCCAGTGTCCATGTGTGATGTGTACTGGTGTCTGAGTCATGTGTACCATATGTGTGCTGGTGTCTACTATATGTATCATATGTGTGCCATGTCTGCAAGCCATGTGTGTCATGTGTACTGGTATCTATAGGCACCTCAGGCTCCTCAAGGGAAAGAGCAAACCAATTCTGCTTTGTGCAGATTCTCACTGCTCCTCAAAGCAGGGCCTACCCTGGCAGTGCCAACAGTGCCTGGGAGCTTGGTAGAAATGCAGACTCTGAGGGGACATGATGCTGGCCTCCAAGGATACAACAGGCTAGCTGTACCCCAGGTCACTCAGCAGGAGTACATGCCAACCCAAGATGAGATCATGAGCATGTAACTTATAAAATCCATTGAGGGCTGGCCAGTTAGCTCGGTTGGTTAGAGCACAGCCTTGTAACCCCAAGGTCAGGGGTTTGGATTCCCATACCGGCCAGCTGCCAAAAAAAAAAAAAAAAAAACCATTGAGAAGAGACACCAGCAGCCAGAGGAAGATGGGGAGGGCCACACACTTAGGACAAGGCACAATCCAGTGCAGGATCACCACTCGAGCCCCAGGCCACACTGTTTCACAGTCCTGTCTCTCTCCTTGCTATGCCAGCCTTCCCACTTGGTGGGCCACAAGGACAGAGTTGAAGTTTGGACAGAGGGCCACAGAGGAAGGCCTTGAGGCTGGTGGCGTGCTTGCTCTGTGGGTGGGACAGGGCGGGGTCAGCCGCTTACCCACGTCTCTGGGGCAGAGTGCATGTAGGGCCAGGGGGCACCATCCTGGGTTTCACCTGGGGCCGCTAATTTAGGGGAGACACAGCTGTCCACCCAGAGGGGCATGGCCTTGACTCAGTCTCCCCAGCCCGTGGTGGGTGGGAGGGACGCTGCTGTTTGCTCCCTGCTGTGCTCCGATGTCCTGTCTCCAGCACATCATGGAGGTTGCTCACTTTGGGTTCTGCCTCTTTCCACTGCTTCTCACTCACTTCTCTGTGCTTCTCCTGTGAGCTCTGCCCACAGCGCAGGAGCTCTCGGCTGGCTTGCGCATAGATAGCGTTTCTGAGTTCCCCGTCCTGTGTTTCTTCATGGCAGAACCGAATGTCCTCAGGTAGCATGCACACACACTGCCTACCCAGACAGTGGCCTTCCGGTGCCCTGGGCTTCTCTCCCAGGACGCTGATCCCTGTGAGCTTGCAGTGCTGCTGCTGGGCTGCACCAGGCGTCAGTCTGTGCTGTGTCCTGAACCCTCTGCCTCTGGCAGTTCAGCCCACAAGGGGAGGTTTGTGCCACAAAGGACCGAGTTGGGCAGTTGACAAACAGTGGTTGTGTTTTCCAGTTTCCCGGCTAGAGGAGCGGGAATCGGAGATGAAGAAGGAGTACAACGCCCTGCACCAGCGCCACACAGAGGTAGGTGCCCAGGCTGACACCAGCTGGGGGCGAGAGGATGGCCTTAGCCTGACGCCCGCGATCTGCTGCTGACCCTCGGGTGCCTTGTCTGGGGTTTTCTTTTCTGGCATTCTGCTGCCGAGCCTGAAAGCTGTCGGCCTTGTGCTCATTAGATCCCATTCCACTGATCTTTGACTTGGTTTCCAGAGTGCAGTATGTCTGGAAAGGAAGTGCATTAGAGAGGGGAGGGAGACAGGCCTGGGTCTGCAGCAAACACTGATATGTAGTCTTCTTCCTTGCAGATGATACAGACCTATGTGGAGCACATCGAGAGGTCCAAGATGCAGCAGGTCGGGGGAAACAACCAACCCGAGAGCGGCCTGCCCGGGAGGAGGTAGGCAGCACTGGAGCGGAGAGCCCGGTCCTTACATGCCCAGCCACCACTGCTGTCCGGAGAACAGGAGCGCTCTGCGGGCTGCCTTCTCCACTGACCCAGGTGGAGCATGTGGCTGAGACAGGATGAGTGTGGAGGTCACCAAGGCTCCTGAGGGGTGTGTGTTGAGCTGGGCGCGTGCCTTCCACGTGGTCGCCAGCACAGTCATGGAACCTGGAGAAACTGCTTATAGTTGATACTCAGTAGTCACAGGTTCCATGTTGGCAAATTTGCCTGCTTGCTAAAATACAAAATACAGAGCAGGGAAAACCTCAGTCACCTGCAGACTCCCAGTTGAGGTAGCTGAGGTGGCCGAGGCAACACTCTGTCCTCTGGTCTGCCTCACACCAAAGGCCCAGGGGTGGAGGTGGGGCCAGGGAGGGTCCTGCAGGCCACTGGCCTCTCGCACCTGTTACTGGGTTGACCTCTGGCCAGTCACCTGACACTTGTAATCTTGTTTCTCTTTTGTAAAATAAAATAGAATCTACTAGGATGAGTTGTTTTTAGGATTGAAGATACAACCTATGTGAAATATGTATATATACATACCTGTATGTGGACATATTTCCCCTGGGGCAGCGGGTTCATGTTCGAGGTGACTTTCTAGGACATAGGACTGTGTGTGGATGAAGAAAAGAGGCTGGGCACCTTGATCAGCCCCTCATCAAGCCTCATTCCCAGGAGCCTTCTCAGGAGCCTGTCAAGGTCAGGTTCCTTCTCCATTTTCTGTGCCCTTTGAGTCAGGATAAAACTGGGCCCTGGGCCCCAGGGAGCCGAGTGTTGGAGATCTGTGTAGGACACAGCCAGCTTGACAGTCCTGGGAGACCAGTGCCTGCCTCCTGGGCCACAGACGTTGGCACTGACATTCTGAGTCTCCATCGGACGGGAGGAGGGACCTGAAGTTGGAACCCCCAGGACCACAGAGCAAGGCAACATCTGTGGGGTCATAGTCCACATTCCTACTGCTGAGCCTCCCAAAGCCAGGGCTGTGACGGAGAAAGCAGAAGCTTTCCTGAGTACCTGCCTGTCCTACAGGTTACATCTGCAACAAGAAGGTTCCGGACTTCCCACCCCAGGCTTGTCCATCACTTTCTTGGTGACGGTGGGCAGAGCAGTTAGATCTGCACTTCAGAGTCCTCTTACTTGCCAACAAAGTTGCATAGTGTGTGTGCGGGGCCTGGCAGGGCCGAGGAATGGGCGAGCAGATGAGTCTCACTTCTTTTGGTGGGGAGTGGGATCCGCAGCCACAGCGTGGTCAGTGCTGGTCCCCTAGAAATGGTGGCACAGGCCATTTATTACCTGGCCCCTAAGCACTGTGAGAAGTAAGCAGGTAATACGGATGGAAGAGTTTGGTAAACTGTAAACCCTTGCAGATGTGATCATTATATCTGAAGGTGGGAAATGTGGGTTCCAGCTGCTGCTTCACGGCTCCAAAAGTTTTCTCCTCAACACACTCTGAAGCCCCCACTGCTGGGCTCAGAAGTCACCAAGGGGATTTCCAAGTAACTGGAATTGAAATCCCACTAGAATTGGGGGGCTTCATGATGTTTTTGTGCGGAGCTGAACAGAGCAGTCGGAGCTGGGGGCAGAGGTCTGGGCATCTTCTGATGAGCACAGGGCATTCCCACAGCTCCTGACAGCAGCTGCATTCCACAACCTTCCGGCACTGTCTCCCTACCAGTACACCCTTCAAGAGTTTACCCTGGGAGCCTGGAAAGCATGACCTCTGAACTCGGGACTGCAGGCCATGAGCGCTCAGGGTCCTGAGTCACAGTGGTCAGCACCCCGGGCCCCATGGATGCTACATAAAAAGGCATCCTCAGACCTCAGGATCACATTGGCTCAGCCAAACACAAGCTGACCAGGCTCTGGGGCCAGCCCCTGGAGTTTCCACCCATCACTGTGTTCAGGTCAGGCCTCCGATTCCTCCTCTGCATATGAGAGGTGCCAGGGCTGCAGGGCAGGGTGTGCTTGGCCAAGATGTCTCCATTGTGAGGTGCAGGCAGCACCTGATCAGGGAAGATGCTGCCAAGGTGTCCCTCATAGGACCTGTGGCCCCAAGCAGAGTCCAGACCGAGTGCAGTGCCAGTCCCTTGATTTCTCGCTGGTGCTGGAAGTTGGGCCGTGGCAGACGAGCCTGTGGGAAGCTGGCTTCCCCTCCTCACTGCAGCCCCACAGCCCCGGGGCTGGGCCACCCTCTTCCTCGTCAGGACTCCTAGATGCAAACGGCCCCATTTGTGGGGTCCCCTCTGTGGCTGTGCAGCAGCTCTTGAAGGTTTTGTGTCTGGCACTTCCAATCCCTAGAGAACCAGAGCATGCCCGTTGTGAGAAGCCCTGGATGCATTTCATAAGGGGTGGATCTGTGGGTGTTCCCGTCTGTCCCACTGCTTGGCTTGGCTCTTTGTCTCCTCTGGGCAGCGCAGGGCCTTTGGAGCCCAGCAGTGTTAAGAGTGACCCTGTAGGGAGCATCAGCCATGCAGCGGCTTCTCCCTGCCCAGCCCAGACCCCCAGGAGCACCTTCATTTGCAAAACGGGACCCTCCGGCCTGTCCAGGAGGGGGAAGGGTCTTTTGTGCAGATTTATGCCATGGCCTTGCATGCACCGACTGGATCCTGCAAGGAGGGATCTGGCAGGCTGAGGAATGAGCAACTGTACCCCCGTGTACCCCCTTAGACCCCTATATCAGAGCCTCCACCACATGTGAAAGCAAAGCCCGCCTGGCCCGAAGGAGACTCCACATGCCGTGTCTGAGAAGGGGAGTGTGCTTCATGGTCGCAGTGTCAGGGAGCACAAGGGGCAGTGTCCTGTGTCATTCTGTCTATCCAGCCGGCAGCGTTCGGCTTTGTCCCAGCCTAAGGAAGTGGTGGCCCCGGTCACTGGAGCAGTTGTCAGTTGTGTCCTATAGTCTCGTGCCTTCCCTGTGGTGGCTTCCCGGGGCCCAGACCCTGGCTGGCATGAGATGGTCCAGGGACCCCGGACATAGCAGCCACAGCCTCACGCTCCAGAGGGAATAGCTGGATGAAATAAAGAGAGCACAGGCCTTCTGTCATTGTAGGCGCCTTTGACTTTGTGGGGCTCAGAGGTGTCGTAGGATCATACTGCTGCTGCTGCTGTGCTGGGTGGGGTGAGGTGGGAGGGCCCTACTTGCACCCCAGTGCCGGGAGCCTGTGCTCCCCTCTCTGGCGCAGACTCTCCTACCTGTCTGTGATCCTATCTTCTCAGCTGCACCCCCCCCCCCCCCCCCCCCCC
>NW_007726203.1:396905-415379 GCF_000696425.1 Galeopterus variegatus
CTTAGGATCATACTGCTGGTGCTGCTGGGCGGGGTGGGGTGAGGTGGGAGGGCCCTACTTGCCCCCCAGTGCCGGGAGCCTGTGCTCCCCTCTCTGGCGCAGACTCTCCTACCTGTCTGTGATCCTATCTTCTCAGCTGCCCCCCCCCCCCCCGGCTTCCCCATGGGGCCCTCGTCTCTCGTTCATGCTGAGCCATGTGTCGTCCCGAACCCAGGTGGGCGCTTTGTTTCACTCCTGGCTTGTCCTGTATCTGTGTGTCTTTACAGTAAACTCAGCATGAGCTTGGACATTCGGCCAGTGTGTTTGGGCTGTCACGTAGATGCCAGCATTAGCAGGGGCCTGTGTGTCCAGGTGATCGTGTGTGCTCTGTCACCTATGTTCCGTGTGCACACGCATGCAGGGCACCATCCGCGAGGATGCTGCACTTGTTGCTCAGGCCCCATCCCAAGGCCTCGTGCCAAAGTCAAGGGGTGTGTGTGTCCCATGTGTGTCCCATGTAGACATCTGTGTGTTTTTGGCTCTGCCCATGAGGGGCACAGCGTGGCAGCCAAGGTTATGCTGCTGCATCCCCTCACTTGTCCGTGAGCATGTGCCCTTCTTCCTCTAATGGTGTCTTCTTGTCTCGCCCTCTGTCTGTTGCTGCCATGTGCTGGCCATGTCTGTCGCTGCCCTGCAGTCCTCGCCAGGCGTTGAGGAAAAGGTAAAGCCTGTGGTGCAGCGCCCTGCTATGCGGGCACTCAGTGGGGGCTGTCCAGAGGGAAAGTTGCGAGGCTGACAGTGCTCATGGAGGCCCACACAGGCTGTTTTCTGCAGCTGCTGTTGCAGAATGGGGGGCCTTGTCAGTTGCGTTTGTGAGACTGTGACACTGAGGAGGGGGACACTGGTTGGAAGATCTCAGCACAGCCATGGAGTGGGTGGCCACGCGGCCTTCCCTGTGCTGCACAGTCCCAGCACGTGTGCACCCTGGTCACAGGTTGGAAATCATACGCAACGAGCATCCCAGCCCAGTCATGGATGAGCTGTGCACCCAGAGTGGGTGGCACGACCCTGACTGCACAGGGCAGTGGCCTCTGAAGGGACAAACACTGTTCCTCCTGAGGGAGAGTGAGGGTGAAACAGGAGGATGGGGTTGTTGGGCTTTGGATGGCCCCACCAGTCAGTGGCACCGCTGGATGCTCACAGGGCTCAGAGGCAAGGCCCATATGTGATTCTGGGGGAGGACGCAGACCCTGGTCACAAGGGACTTCTGCTGGAGATGGTGGCCTGGCTGAGCAAGGCGCCAGTAGGTGATCCCTGAATGCATCTGCCCATCTCATCCTGTGAGGCAGGAGGCCCCTGGTGCCCCCAGCAGCATCTGCTGGCAGCTGGGACTGCAGTGGCTGGGGATCTAGGGGTTCTTATGCACACTTCACCTGAGATCAGGAGTAGAAGTCCCTGATGGGGTCAAAACCAGGTCCCAGGAGAGGTGTTTCCCACGCTGGCCCCATCTGGGGCAGCACATGCCTGGCACTTTGGGCTGAGCTGTGGCACCTGGCTGAGTTTCTGATGGGTCAGCAGATGCAGAGCTGTCCACCTTTGACATCTGTTGTGGGGTCCAAGTTTCCCCAACTCTTGAAAGTGACAGGCCGGGGCAGGTCTAAGAATAGCCACCTCCTCTGCGCAGGGGTCATGCATCATGCTGAGCACTTGAGGCCACTCACAGAAAACTGCTTCTGGAGTATCCTTGGCCCTGGGCATGCCCCACCCCAGGTTCTGCATAGAACACAGCCGCCAGCTGATCCCCAGAACTGTGTGGGCCCCCTGGCCAGGAGAGACCAGCTCCCAGAGCCATACTTTATAACCCTCCCACCCAGCCACAATAAGTTCTGGTCAGCGATGGCCGCTCCACTGCCATCCCCTGCTCTTCATCATCTGCATCCTCCAAGCCACTCTGACAGGCCAGCCTCTGCACCAGGCTCCTGCATCCTGCACCGTCTCCCCCCAGGACAGGCCAGCCTCTGCACCAGGCTCCTGTGTCCTGAGGAAGTCCCCCCCCCCGGAGTCTCTGGGGGCCAAGCCCTGAGTGTCAGAGGCTGTCACGTGTGTGTACCCTAATTCTTGGCCTAAACAGTTCCAAGCAGCGTGGATGCCAGGGTCTGACGACACCATCTGCCCCCCAGGAGGGCAGGGGGCTGGATTCTGTGCCATCTGGGCCCACCCAATTTGAAGATTCTGAGGAAGTGAGAATTCAGGCCTCTGTTCCCACAGTTATTTAGGGCCCTGGGATGTCTTCCCAGGGACGGAGCCCATGGAGGGCAACATGAGCTTTGCCCATACAGCTCCTGTCCAGCAGGTAGTCCTAGCGTCCTAGTGAAGCCTAAAGCATCCATCTCCAGTGCTGGTGCCCGTGATGGGGCTTCAGCAGACAGGATAGGATGCTCTTTACTCTGGACACATCTTGCTCAAATGTTTTCAATGACAGGCTTCAAGGAAAATGCAATAAAGGACTGAGGGTGCGGGAGGGGGGGACAGCGAACAAAGAACAGGGACAGAAAGGACTGACTCCTTCATTGGCCTCTGGAGGCAGAGGCAGGGCTGGCTCCATGTGAGAAAAGCCGTCGTCCTATACGTCACCACCAGCCGCTGGTCAGTGCTGGCCCCAATGCCATGGTCCCTGCACTCGCAATGTTGCAGTTTCTCAGCACACACAGCAGGCATGTGTTTAAAATGAAACCAGATAGCGATGATAAATCACAGCATCATGGTAGGGGAAATGTTTTACAGGTTTGTAACTAAGGAGAGACTGTCCCGAACACATGGACGTGACTATGCAGCTGCTGACGTCCCTCCTGAGCTGGGCTATGGGCGGCATTTAGAGCAGCTCCATCCACTGGCCAGGCATCTGCAGGCCCAGAGAGGGATTGAGGTTCTCTCCACAGGCGCCATCTAACTTCCACTTCCTTCCTTCTGTCCTTGCATTTCAGCAGGAAGGAGCGCCCCACCTCTCTGAATGTCTTTCCCCTGGCTGACGGCATGGTACGTGCACAGATGGGGGGCAAGCTCATGCCTGCGGGGGACCACTGGCACCTGAGCGACCTCGGCCAGCTGCAGTCCAGCTCCAGCTACCAGGTTTTGTAGCCGTGCCGCGGAGTGAGGTCTTCCTGTCACAGGCATCCCCGTGTCCCTTTCAGGCACAGCCAAGTCTTCACGTACAGCTGTCTGTAGCTCTCCCCTGACATGGGCCAGGGATGGAGAGAATGGGGGTGTCAGGAGGTGCTGCTGCAGAGCAGGTCCTGTGCATGTGGCTCCACATTCCCAGTCCAGGCTAGACCTCTCTGCTCCTAAGATAGACCACTGTGCAGCCTGGGGTGCCTAGCATTTGTAAGGTCTGAACTTAGCCACCATCTGACGAACCACACTCCAAAATACAAGCCTCACCCTCAGACTGGACTCCAGCCAGAATGCATTTTAATCCTGAAAACAGTACCTCTTGTTTCGTACGGATTTAGATGTCTGGAGTCTGAGGTTTGCACTTCAGCTGGAAGAAAGTCACAGACAAGGAGATAGCTTCTCTTGTCTGCTTGTCCCTGGTAGCACCTCCTTGGTCTCTGAGTTTGAGAAGGTAGGACCCTACACACGTACACCCCTCATGCACAGCAGCCAGTAAGCATGCCGCAGAGATAGGGACCAGGAGGGAGTCAGGTCCCTCATTCAGGGCCCCAGCTTTGATCTGTGGGTTCAGGCTGTCTGGCTAAGGCAGGCTGTTGCAGGATAGGACTCACTCTGCCAGGTAAGGATCATCACCTTCCTGGGGCCAAGGAGGTGACCGTGGGTCTGGTGCATTTCCCATGGCAGCCACCGGAGGTCGCCTGCATAGGCAAAGCCCCTGGCCTCTTGGTTTAGGTCGGGTAGGTGGATGTGGGGTCCAGGGCTTCCCAGAGATGTCCTTCTTGCTGCGGCTCTGTGCCGACTGTCCTTCCACCTCTGAGTGTCCAGCTTGCCTGCAGCTCTGTCAGAAAGTGATTCCTACTGCTTCTGCTTTTGTTGCGGGAGTGGGGTGTCTCTGGGACTTTTGGGTCGCTCACCCCAGTTCTAGACTGTCCTGTGGTGTCTGTGTGCTGCGAAGAAGGCCATGAGGCCTGTGAGGTCAGGCCTAGCCCCGCTGTTTATGCCAGCTTAGCTCACTCCCTCTCACACTGGCCCACAGCGGGGACTCGCCCCAGGCGCCCTTGAAGTCACCTCAGAAAGCCACAAGGACCCTCACCTGCCCCTCTCTGGCCTCCTGGCATCCCCTCCTCATGCCCCTATCTGGATCAGCTTCACTTCTCATGACATCTTTCTTTCTTCTCCTGCCTTGTCTGGAATGAATAGTCTTTCTCTCGACCAATTGTAGTGTTTTATGTTTTGGTTCATATGTGTGTTTTATTTGATTTTTCTTTTTTTTTTATTAATTATATTTAGGTTCTTTTTATTTCATGCTTTAGGTTTTAAGGTTTTTCTAATTTGTTAATTTTTGTTGTTGTTTTTTATTTTGTGTTTTTTTGTTTTTATGTACTGTATTTTCAGTGTTTTAACCAAACAGTTGTGCTACTCATGGGGAGGAGTGTCCGCTAAGAGTTTGGGTTCTTTGCGTGCATTTGGAGGTCACTTCTACACGTTGATGTTTAGGAGGTTGAGAGGTTTGCCTCTAGGTAAGTTGTGGCCAGGGGGCATATCCTGTGGGTAAGTGGTGGTCCTGTAGGGTAACGAGAGCTAGAGGACCTGGGGGAGGCGCAGCTGGACCACTGCGTCCCCACAGCCATCACGAGGGTCACGGACAGGCTGGGGAGATGCGCATGGAGGAAGCTGGTCTTCTTCATGCACCTGACTCTGACTTGCCCTGCATGCAGTTCCTGCTCTGGTGGCAGCAGAGGACCCCACGTCCAGTGGGACACCCAGGGACTCTGATCTGTGGGGCAGGCAGAGGTACCTTGGGTGCCATGCAGTGTGAGTGGCCCTCACTTCCTCCAGTTCAGATGGCGATGTACAGAGGAAGGACTTTTTCCTCCTCAAACTAAGCATGAGCTGTAGAGCCAGATCCAAATCATTTAAAATGTTTATACGAAGCCACTCCCAGGGAGATGCAGGACGTGCCAGTGTGAGGCTTCTCCCCGCAGCACTGCTGGCAGTGGTCTGGATTGTGCTTGCTGGGGCCATGCTGGGCACTGTAGGAGGTGGAGCTGCATCCCTGGCCTCTACCCACTAGATGATGCCAGCAGCACCCCCTTCTGCTTTTGAGACAACCAGAAATGTCTCCATGCTTTACAAGTGTCCGCTGGGGACAGAGTCGCCCCTGGCTGAGAGCCGCTGCTGCAGAGGACAACGTGGCATTTTGAGATTCCTTGTAGAGAAATTTAGGAGCCTGGTAGATGAAGGCAGAAATCCATCTTCTGAGTGAGTGGCTGTGTCCAGTACTGAGAGGCCTCCCTGCCCTGAGCCTGGCGGTGACCCGATGTACCAGGAAAGGCAGATCTTAGAACCGGCTCTGCCTTCTGCGAGCCAGGTCTGCCCTTCTCAGTTAAATGTGGGGTATGTCTGTCCCAGCATTCATCCAGCCCTGGGAAGAGGGCCCAATACCCAGTACCCCTCTTTCATGAGCATCCTCAGCATTGAGAAGTTTCCCTGAAAGTGTGCCCCCCTGGGAGACCACAGGACACTGCAGTGTCTCCTGCCTGGGGTGCACCTGGTGAGCCGCCCCCAGGGTAGCAGCTTGGCTCCCTCCTGAGGCTGTGCCTCTTCTAGTGGTTGTCTATAGTAGTGAATTCAAGAGTGTTTGGGAGCTGTTTTTCTTGAGATTGTTCAGCACTTTCATTAGGAAAGACCATAGGAAAAGAATGTGTTTTGTGCCCTGAACTATTCTAGTAAAACATGTTCCTCCCCAGTGAGATTCTTCAGGTCAACAGTTGATTGCAGTGTTTAATAATCTGGGCTTTTCTCCCCCCAACATTTTGGTGATGTCCCATTCTATAGAAATGGAATTTCAGTTGTTTGAATCTGCATTGATATTCAAGGCTCAACACTGGTCCGGTGGAGCCGTGGGGTTAAGCACCACACAGCTGCTTGGGGGGTTACGACAGGCAGAATCGGGGAAATGCCAAAGCCTGTTCTACTCCCCTTGAGCCAGGGCTAGGCAGGCATCTCCTGGAGTCAGTGGAAGGAAACAGGGGACAGGCACGGGTGGCAGCAGCCTGGCATACAGTGCAGCAGTGATGCCTGACCAGATCCCTGGCCAGCCTCCTCCCCATGCCTGCCCTGGGCTGTGGCTTGTGGCTGGCTGCAGGGGGTCGCCCGCCATGTCCCCATGTGGCATCATGCTCGTCACACGCAGCTTCACTAAACAGCCTGTGGAGGGTGCAAGCAGAAAGCCCCGCACCAGACCCTTTAAATAAGGTGGCAGCTGCTTCTGGAGAGCCAGAGGCAGCGGCCGGATAAGCAAAACCACGCAGGAGTGTCTAGGCCCAACAGAGTCAGCCTTTCACCTGACCCGCTGGGCAGTTGGCAGGGGGAGTCCCGCCCGCAGACCAGTGCCCAGTGCTCTTTGCGGCAAAGTGGCAAGACGCGGAGAGCTGGAGCCTCTGGCGGCTGCGCCTGGAACTACACTGATGGGCTCTCCTCCCTGTGTTTGTCTCTAGTGTCCCCCAGATGAGATGTCTGAGTCGGACCAGTCCTCGGCTGCTGCCACGCCCAGCACCACGGGCACCAAGTCCAACACTCCCACGTCCTCTGTGCCCTCAGCCACGGCCACGCCACTCAACGAGACCCTGCAGCCCCTGGGGGACTACAGCAACGGCCCCAAGAATAGCAGACGGGCCCGGGAGAAGCGGGGCAGCCGTAACATGGAGGTCCAGGCCACCCAGGAGGTGCGCAACGTCAGCATAGGTACGGCCGCTGCCAGCCCGCTCCAGGGCCACCCACACTCATCCTGCGTGGGGTCAGATCAGGCAGGTGTCGGGGTCGGCTAGGGCTGTACAACAGACACCACTGATGGGGGGGCCCGAGCAAGCAACAGACACTTCCTGTTTTGCTCGAGCTGGGAGTCAAGTTGCAGGTGTTGCGGGGCTGGTCCCTCTGAGGCCGTCTTCCTGAGTGTCCTCATGGTCGTCCCTCTGCATGTTTGTGTCCTGATCTCTTCTCATAAGGACAGCAGTCAGATCAGAGTAGTCCACCACAGTGACCTCATTTTACCTTAATCCCTCCTTTTTTTTTTTTTTTTCCTTTTTGTCTTTTTTACTGACCGGTAACGGGATCGCAACCCCCCTCGGTGTCGCGCCCGTACCGGGGACCGGCAACAGGATCGCAACCCTCAGTGTTGCGCCCGCACCGCACTCAGCCAGTGAGCGGGAACCGGTCTCCACATGGGATCCGAACCCTCGGCGGGAGCGCCGCCACTCTCCCAAGCGGCGCACTCTCCAGTGCGCCACCGGGCCGGCCCCTTAATCCCTCCTTTAAAGGCCTGTCTCCAAACATGGTCACATTGGGGGTGAGGACTTTAACATGTAGATTTGGGGGTCATGGCTCAGCATAGAACAGGAGACCCCCGTCACCCTCAGCCCACAGTCTAACAGGAGATCAAAGAGGAAGATGACACCAGCCTCTCAGATCAGGTCATGAGAGGAAGTGCCATTCATTGCTAGGACCTGGGGTTTTGGGGGGACAGGTCCAGTGCTGAATTACTCCATGCAGACAGACCATGTGGTCCTTCTCCTGGGACTCCTACAATTCTGGAGTTCACCATGCCTTCGATAGTCCCTGCCTGGTGGGGGGTCTGGCTCTGGGTCTCTAGACGCAGACCCAGAGGGCAGCTGTGAGTAGGGCAGGGAATTGCCAGACCATCTCCTGACCCCAGCTCCTGCCATGGTTTCCCCAGGCATGGGCAGCAGTGACGAGTGGTCTGATGTTCAGGACATCATCGACTCCACTCCAGAGTTGGACATGTGTCCAGAGACCCGCCTGGACCACACAGGAAGCAGGTACTTGCTCGGCCTGGTGTCTCCCCCAGCCTATCCGGGAGGGAGAACCTTCAGGGTGCTGACCTGCCACCTCCCGCCCTTGCGTGCACTTGCAGCCACAGCATTGGCATGAACGGCTGTGCTGGGAGGTGTCAGAAGGTTGCGGACATGCCACCGATCGGTGATGTCCTTGACACTGCTCTCTCCTGGCCTGTGTATCCCAACAGCCCGACCCAGGGGATTGTGAACAAAGCTTTTGGCATCAACACTGATTCCCTGTACCATGAGCTGTCAACGGCGGGGTCCGAGGTCATCGGGGATGTAGACGAAGGGGCCGACCTCCTAGGTAAACACAAGCAATCCCAACTCGGGACTCCACGGCTTCCTGTCATTGGTTTTGTTTGTAACAAAAGGAAAGTCCTGCATCATGCGTGGGCTAGGAACTTTTTTATTTATGATTTTATCGAGACAGATTTCATATGCCATAAAATTCACTGCCTTAAAGTATATGGTTCCCTGGTTTTTAGTACACTCACAAGGCTATGTGACCATCAGCTCTATGTAAGTGTAGAAGGTTTCATCACACCAAGAAAGAACCGTGTCCATTAGTGCTCACCCTCAGTCCTGCTGCAGACCCCTCTGGGGCAGTCTTCCTTCTGGGGATGTTTTGGGAGGGTGACCATTTGTCAGCTCCTCTGCTTTCTCTGCAAGGAGACGCAGACCCACTGTGCCCCTTGCTCCCGCTGCACCTTCTCCCCGCAGCCCTGCCATGACTCCCTGCCCAGCAGCCCCACAGGGGGACTCATGGCCGGCCGCGTGGGGCTATGGAGTGGAGCGGTCACCATGGCCGTCTGCCCCACGTTTCCATGCCATTCCAGGCAGGCTGCTCACAGGAAGCAGGGGCAGCGGCCTGGCCCAGGACAGTTTCCTCGCTGTGCATTGCGGGGTGCGGCTCCGCTTCCAGAGTCTTTGACCTTGCCCTCAGCATTTTGTCACCTTCTGTGCAAGGCAAGGCTGCTGGCCTCTGGGAGTTTCTACACCCGTCTCTGCTGCCGTCACTTCCCACTGGTGGGCACCGGTGACCTTTTGACCTTAGCGACTCGAGGGTGCTCCCCAGGCCAGGCCACTGCAGATGCGGCAGAGGAGGGGCAGTGTCCCACCTTCTTGATTCTCAGGCCTGTCTCTCGAGGTTTTCATAAATTCATGGTCTTAACTCAGGACAGGGTACCTCCAGGCAGCAAAATTATCCGGGTGTTCATCACCAGCGCTGCCTCCTGCCTGATGTGGAAGCTGGTTTCAGCCAGGCTCAAGTGAGAAGTCCCCCAATAAAGCAGTACATGTGTGTATAAATATGTATGTGGATTGTGGTAAAGTACGTAGCACAGAACATTTACCCACTTCAGCGTTTGCAAGTGTTGAGCTCAGTGGCGGTTAGTGCACTCATACTCGATGGTGAAAGACTGAAAATTCTCCCTTTAAGATCAGGAAGAAGACAAGGATGCCCACTTTAGCCGTATGTATTTTTATTGGAATTTTTCTTGCATTATTAAAAATATATAAAAAATACATAAAACTATTAATATTCAGAAAAATTATACTAAATGGGGCAATGACTTTTAATATTTTGACATCACTGTACTTTACATAGTTCAGGTATATATATTTAGCTTTTAGGTTTTTTTTAATATTTGGAAACATCATATATGCTAATAATAATAATCAAATAATGTCAAAGATACCAAGACAAGGGCAAAAACCAAAGGGAACTCCCCCACACCATGATGTTTTAATGTCTCAGTGACACTTTCCAGACACAGCACGCACACACCTGCACACATGCACATGTGTGTATGCATATGGGATTCGGTGTCAGATCACATCTGTCCTTTTCAGTGTGGGTGACGTTAACACTTCCATGAACAATTAAAATTGCTTCTGTGCATTTTAATTTCCTTTCCTTCACGTGACTGTCAAGTTTCTATGTGCCATAAGTTACATAATCGGCTTTCTTCTTGTTTCCAAGTTTTGCTGTTGTGAAGACTGCTGTCCTAAAGCATTTGGGCATGCACATCCGCCCACATCTCCAGTGGTTGCTTTAGGACCGAGTTCTAGAAGTGGAAACCCTGAGGTGAAAGTGGAGAACTCCCGAGGCTGTTCCCACGCAGTCTTCTCTCACACCAGCCAGGCTGCACTCTGTCCTTTAAGGCAGTGAGTGGGCTGGGCTGGGTGTGGCCCTCAAGGACTTACAGTCCAGAGTAAGAAACACGTGTCAGTAAATAGAAGACCGTGTGCCAGACGGTAGTAGTCCTGAGTCCCCATGGGAGTACGTGCCTTTCTGCCTGGCTTGTCCACTGAAGGCTGTGTCAGATCTAGACCAGGGAGGTGAGGGGGGCAAGCTGGGACAGCGTGAGAGCTTGTCCCGGGGACGCCTGCAGTGTCCAGCAGGGGACGAGGCTGCAGACAGAGGCAGAGTCAGGCGTGTGCCACAGAACTCACACCACAGGTTGTGACGGACTGTTAAGTTTCTGAGAATTTGATAAAAAGATAAGACTTTTCCCTAGAAAAACACACATGCACATGAAATTTTGATTCTGGTCAAGGTCTGTGGGCCCTACTGAGCTTCCTGCTCTGGGCCTCGGAGCGCTGGACGAGGCTGGAGGCGCACTCAGGGGCCATCCATTGACAAGGGCAAGGAGATGGGACATAGGAGGAGCAGGAACCCACCCCGTTGTGCTGTTCCTCAGTCTGATGTCATGTGACAAGATTAGAATCCTGAACATGGTCACCAGGAGATGGTGGCAGCAATTTATATGCACAGCCACTGTTTTTTTTTTTTTTCCCTTTTTGTCTTTTTTTGTGACCGGCAACAGATCGCAACCCTCAGTGTCGCGCCCGTACCGGACTGGGACCGGCAACGGGATCGCAACCCTCGGTGCTGCGCCCGCACCTCGCTCAGCCAGTGAGCGGGAACCAGCCTGCATGTGGGATCCGAACCCTCGGCGGGAGCGCCGCCGCACTCCCAAGCGGCACACTGCAGCAGTGCGCCACAGGGCCGGCCACTGTTAATTCTCACCTGGCCCTAGGCCGTCCTGCTACCCGTGTCCCCAGTTCATAGATACAGAAGCTGAGGTGAGGGAGGGTGAGGTGGTGGACAGAGTCAGGTCTCACAGCCAGGTCCCATCCAGAGCAGCAGCCCTCTCCTCTCCCTGAACACCTCCCTGCTGGGTTAACGGCTCTACTGAGGTGTAATTCCTACACTGTACAATTCACCCATTTAAAGTGTACAACTCACTGGTTTTAGCATATTCAGAGTTTAGAGTCCTATAATTTTAGAACATTTTCATCCCCTAAAAGAAAACCCCATACCAATTAGCAGTCACTCCCCCTGCCTCCTTCCCAGCCCCTGGCAACTGCTCATCTAGTTTCTGTCCCTGTAGATTTACCTGTTGTAGAGACTTCATGTAGATGGGCCTTTTCTGTCCAGCTTCTTTTATTTAGTGAAGTATCTTCATTTTGTCCACATTGCTGCAGCATGCATCAGAGCTTCATTCCTTGTTACAGCTGAATAACATTCCCTCGTGTGGACGGACCACGTGGTATTTGTCCCTTCCACCACTGGTGGGCCCCTACCTGGGCTGTGTCTGCTTCCTGGCTGTTGTGAATAGTGCTGCCGCTCCACTTTTGATCCCTCACAGAGCTCTACAAGATTACCAGATCAGCCAGCTTCCTCGGCAGCTGGTGACTCTGGCTGTCCACCCATCCGTCATGTTGGCCGCAGTCCCCATGCTCACCCTGTATCTGTGGCTGTTGCCTTGCCCGGCTGTAGAGCCATCCATGCTGCTGGGCCCGCTGTGCAGCACCACCTGCAAGCCCACCTTCTCCATGAGAGCGTCCCCTCTCTCCCTCCCCGTCAGGGGGCCCTTGGGCCTAGCACATGGCTGCTTCCTATGGTCTCTGTTGCCTCTGGTCAGCCAGCCTCACTCCAAATGTCACCCTCCTACAGAATCTCTATAAACAGTGATGGTTGGAAAAGGCAGACAGCCAGCAATGCATGTGCTGGGTTTCACCTGGAGGTCACACTGCCAAGTCCCTTCAGACCACGGACAGGGTCAGTACCTCTCTGTCAGACAGAGCAGGGGTCCCAGGAGAGAAAGTCTTCTGATGAATTTCCTGGGGTCAGTTCACTGAAATGGGGGTGCCTGGTGTGGTCTTCTCATGAGAGGGCTTGACAGCGCATCTGACAGTCTCTGACCCAAGGAACTGGACACCAGATCCCTTTTCCCCCTAGATGAAGACCATGCATCCCTGTGCACTCAGCACCACCCCTGCCCTGCTCCTGGGAGCCTTCAGCATAATGTGTATGTGAAAGTCAGGCAGTGCTGAGTAGTTCAGGAGGGGTTTGCTATTGCTGCCTGCTGTTGGAGCGCTGAAACCATGGAGCCTGCTATTTGGCCACCAGGTGGAGGAGTGAGCCGGGCTGCACATCCCCTGTGCTCTGTCACCACCCTGCCACTGCTGCCACTGGCACGCATCCCAAAGGCAGCAGAGGAGAGGGGCCTGCTGGCATGCATCTCGAAGGCAGCAGGTGGGGCCCAGGCACAGATCTCCTGGTCTCAGTTTTGTGAGCCTTTCCACAGTGGAGGATCCTGTGATTTCAGAAACACATCGATGCTCCATCTGGGCGATGAGGTGGATGCTTCCCAAGGTAGTGGCGTGGTTGAGAGCGGTGTCCCCACTGCCCTGAACACCTGCCCTGGCAGCTCTTCAGGTTTCTCAGCATCTAGACTATGAATTCTTTTGTCAGTGGAGGGAGGAAAAGGACCCCGGTTAGGCAAATGTTATATTCCATCAAATCTAAGACACCACCAATTGTAAGACACACCAGTATCTTAGGAATCTCCCAAGAAGGAAAAAAAAAGTACTGCAGATTAAACTGTAACATTGTTTAAGGCCCACTGCATTCTCAGAAATGTTAAGATGAGAAAAAGTGTACATGTCAGAGTTGACATATCTGGCGTATAAGGGAATTAATACTTATTGCCCCCTTAGCAAGTGCTAAGTGCTATACCAGCTACTTGCCTCCACTACCTTGTAGGAATTTCACAGCAATTACACACTAAGGAGATTATTTTTCCATTTTACAAACGAGGAAACTGGAGCTCAGATAAGTTAGCTAATTGCCCTGCATTGCTTACTTGGGATCTGAAATTCTTTTTTTTTTTTTTTTGTCTTTTTCGTGACCGGTAAGGGGATCGCAACCCTTGGTGTGGTGTCGCCCACACCGCACTCAGCCAGTGAGTGCACCGGCCATTCCTATATAGGATCCGAACCCGTGGCGGGAGCGTCACTGTGCTCCCAGCGCCGCACTCTCCCGAGTGTGCCACGGGGCCGGCCCAGGATCTGAAATTCTAACACAGGCTGATCCAGCTTTCATTCCACTCCACTACACCATGTCCAGCAGCAGTCCCTGAGTGAGTTTCCACCGACATAGTAACCAGACCTAGAAAGTGTCTAGACATAATCTTGAGAAACAGGCCTATGTAGAGAGGATTAGCAGACGTACTTGAAGTACCTAAAAGAAGCCTTAAGGATGTGGAGAAATGTAACACTTTGCTGGACCTAAAGACTGAGCCCTGTGAGCTGTCAGGTGACGTCGCAGATCAGCTTATTGTTCACACATAAATTTGTTCGGTACCAGTAAAAATAGCTGCAGACTAGTCGGGTGTTTTTCTGGAACTCTGTGGATTGTGAACTCCACCCAGTAGAATAAATATGTGACCATAGCCCAGAAGTTTTTGAGAAAGAATTAGCTTGCAGGATCTCCACTGCAGGTGTCAGGGTGTGCTGTATGGCCACAGTGGTGAGGCAGGTGCTCTGGGGTAGCGAAGGACCGAGAACAGACCTGGAGTTATGCGGGGCTTGTACATGACCACGGGAGAATGGGCAGATTATTCAGTAAACCGAAGTCTGATCTCAACCTCACACCATAAACAGAAGTAATTCTAGGCAGATTAAAGATCTAAACATAAAAATATAAGAACAGTAGAACTGAAAAGGAACGGTGGAGAATATTTTCCTAATTTGGGCCTCTACATGAAAGCCATAAAGGAAACCATTGACAGGTGCAATTACCTGAAAATTTAGATTATATATGTAATCTCCATCATTAAAATGGGAATAAGTCAGGTACAATAGAAAATGGGCAGAGGATAAAACAGGAAATTCACAGAAGATGCCAGCAAACACATGAAAAGACACTGAGCTTCAAGAATGATAAAGAAGTGGGCCGGCCCGGTGGCGCACTGCTACAGTGCGCCGCTTGGGAGCGCAGTGGCGCTCCCACCCAGGGTTCGGATCCCACATACAGACCGGTTCCCGCTCACTGGCTGAGCGAGGTGTGGGTGCAACACCGAGGGTTGTGATCCCGTTGCCGGTCCCGGTCTGGTATGGGCATGACACTGAGAGTTGCGATCCATTGCCGGACACGAAAAAAGACAAAAAAAAAAAAAGAATGATAAAGAAGTAAAAGTGAAGAGAGAAACTGAGAGCTCATTTTCCCAAAAAGATCAACAAAAATGAAGACAATTGAGCCTGTAGCATGCTGCGGGTGCTGCCCAACACTGGCGGCAGGAGGTGACCTGGTACAGCCAGGTGGAGTGGGGGCCGGTGGCCAGGGAAGCAGCTAGAAGAACGCCCCTGGAGTGAGCGCCCTGGAGTGCACCTGCAGCATCCTGGTGGTCACACAACACGACAAATGCCCCACGTTTCTACTCAAGGAGTGCATGCTGTACTAAGTGATGGGCGCTCCTATAGAGTAATGCGGAGAACATGAAGATGACCGTGAGTCTGTGACGTGGGGTGTCCCATGATACAGTGTTATGTGGGACAAAGGAAGCCACCCAAGAGGACTGAGCAGGATGCTGATGCTAACATGGTTGCCTGGTAGAGATTAAAGGGCAGCTGCTGCTTTCGAACTGGTGTACCTCTTTACTGTTTGAGCTCCTGCCACAAATTACCTGTTTTGTCATTTAAATCATGGGCCTTTTTAATGCCATTTTCTTTCCTATGTGAAATGGACCAAGCAGAACAGAACTGTTCTGTCACATCTCTGCCAGAGAAAGAAGCGTCTTTCCACACTCCCCCCCCATGCCCAGTCCTGTGTTCCTGCTGCCGTCCCTGTTCCCATGTAGTGCAGAGAGGCCTGACCCAGTGAGGACGGCACGTGCCCCCCACGCTACCACGTGCCTCTCACTGCATTTTGGCTTATATTTTTCCTCACTCCAAAGTAGGGTCCTGGCTCCATTTACCTTGTGGTCATCGTTCACCCGAGGTCGCACCCTTCCTGTAAGACCTGGGTGGGTGCCTCCCCCGGAGCTCTGGGTGGGCATGGATCGCTCCCTCTAGAGGGGCTTCCTGGAGGCTGTGCCCTTACCTGCCACCCCCGCCAGCAGACACACATACTCTTCTCTTTACAGCCCTCAACCACGCAGGTCTGCAGAGGGCCAGCCCTCCTGCTGGATGGGTAATGGGATCAGAGAGCAGAAGATGCTAGATTCCTGGCAGAACATGGCAAGGAGAGCCCCGGGCCCGGATCAGGGACTGAGGGACGCTCTGTTCTGGCCTCCCTGTCCCTTCAGGGTTTCTGCCCCTGTGGGATGTGTCACCCATGGACTCGCTAAAAGCTGTTCCTACTCTTTCCTGCCCTCCTTCAACACAGGATTGCTGAACCATTGTTGCTTTTTTTTAATGAGTTTCTTTATTCTGTTGGTTCCAGTCACCAACTGACTTTTGTCACTTCCTTCCCTATCTCTGCTTCGCTGGACATGGCCAGGGGAGTTCTCAGGTGTGTATATCTCCTGTCTGTTTCCCTTTGTGGTCCATCTTCCCCACTGTGGAGTCCAGGTGGGACAGGGCAGCATCCATGTGGGCATGCCCCTGCCACCGTCCGGTCACCCTGGCTGTGCAGACTGTCCCTCCCTGATCCCACTTGGCTGTACCAGGCCACCCACGCCCTGAGACCTGTGTGCTCTTGCTCACCAGTCTACTACTGCTCGAAAGCTTGTTTTGGTTTGCTCCACTAACCACTGACAATGAACCTGATAGCTAACCCTCACTTCTTCAAACCTGAGAAGTCCCCTGAAGGCCATTTCTAAGGTTCTACAGAACCATTAGAAATGATCAGCAGTGACTGCGTAAGGAACAGAGGTGCAGCTCAGCAGCCTCTCGCCACGCTGTAAGGGCACACCCCAGAGGTCAGGGGTCCCACGAGACCCCCCGCCAAGCTCAGCCCAGCACTCATTCCCCATGTGGGTAGACGGTCGAGCTCCTGCTGTTTCACTTTGCAGCAGGAGGCTGTGAGGTCCCACCTGCTTATCCCAGTGCAGCATCCAGGGTGCTGTGCGGCTGGGCACAGCCCCCCACTCCCGCCCTCCCCCACCGCCCTGCCAGGCCAGCATCCTGGGGAGGTATTCACTGCGTTCCCCAAAGCCCCGAGGATAAACTTTCTGGAAGGAGTAGCTGGCTCCAGACCACCTCCTGCACCTCCCACCCCCTCCCGCGCTCATCCCTTGCCCAGCAAGCAGTAGCCCTGAACCACCACCCGCCCCGCGGCAGCACTGGCTTAACGCGCTTTTTTTCTCTCCCTCCTCTCTCCTTCCTTCCTCCCGCCCTTGTTGCCCATCTCCTGTGGGACTGGGACGCTCCCATAGTGCGTGATGACTTTTTTGGTAAGGCCGAGGCCCTGTTCCAGTGTGTGTTTCCCCCTGTCTGGCTTCCTCTCTCCACATCTCATGCTTCATGAGCTGCCTGCTTTGTCCTGCATGGTGGGGGCGGCGGTGGGGTCAGGCTCCCAGCCTCCAGGTTGGGGGCAGGCTGGGGTGGAGCGACATCTCTCTGCCCTCGCTCAGTAGGCTGTGGGGGGGTCCCCTGTGGGCAGACCTTCGATAGCCCGAGGAGGAGCAGCCCAGCCTCAGTGAGCCTGTGGAAGCTCAGGGTAGACGTGGGCCTGCTGCTTCCCAGCCAAAGGGGAGGGGCCTGCTTTCAAAGTGAGGGAGGTCAGAACGGAGACAGCAGGTGGGACCCAAAGCACACGTGTGTGTTTTATGCTGTTTCATGACTGCGTACATGGTGGGGGCAGTGAATGGAAGGGCCAGGCCTTGGGTCCTGGGGCCTGTTCTAAAGGATCAGATTCGGTACTATTGGGGCTTGTGTGACAGGTCTGCAGGGAGTTCAGTCTGTGGGGTCCATTTGTTGGCCTGGTGGCAGAGAAGCTGGGTCAGTCCCTCTGCAGAAAGGCACCAGGAGCACTGTCTGCCTCACGTCTGCTCCCCCTGCCTCCTGACCCCACATGGGGTCTGGGTCCCACCAGGCCTGCCACAGGGGCCATCCCATCTCCTCAGCCAGGGGCTTCCTCTGAGTCCTGTACTGTCTCTGTCCCCTGTCACCACAGCTCCAACATCTATTCACAGGGTGGGGTGGGGGGCTCTGAAAGGCATCTGCTTCAGGATGGGCCTGGAATCCCAGAGGGGAAGTGGGCGGTGCTGGGGGCAGCACACAAGTGGCCAGTGCGTGACTTCATGTCCCTAAGTGAGCCCAGAGCCACTGCTGTGAGCAGGCCCAGCTGGCTGTGAAGCTGGCTGAAGAACTTGTCTGGGCCAGCAGGGATCCCCTACAGTCAGATGGCACCCCTCCCCTCATACCAGCCCTTGAGGCGCAGGTCTGCCTGTTGAGCAGCCCCAGGGTCTGGCTTCAGAGGACACAGGCAAAACGCTGCACAATTCCTTTCAGGAATGGGCAAAGAAGTGGGGAACCTCCTGCTGGAAAACTCACAGCTTCTGGAAACCAAGTAAGAGCACCTTTCTCTCCCACAGCAGTGGCCGTGGTGTCCACCGCAGCCTGCCTCGGCAGGGCCAGTGAATGACCCAGGCCAGAGGGCTGCCCTGGGAGGACATTGGCCCATGGGGAGAGGTGGCAGCTGGGACATCTCTGTAGCAGGAGGAACTTGGAGCAGGACTCTGAGGAAATTTCTTTAAAAAGCTTATCCTAAGGACCCTTTAATCTGGGTGACCATACAGGTGGCCCCTGCCGTCACCTGCGTGCATGCGCAGGATGCCCCTTCTCAGACGCGAAAGTGTGGGCACCTCTGGGAAGTCCCCATCGCATCACATGAAGCTTCTGTCTTTCTACCTTTTCAAAGAAATGCTTTGAACGTGGTGAAGAATGACCTCATTGCCAAGGTTGACCAACTGTCGGGGGAGCAGGAGGTGCTGAAGGGGGAGCTGGAAGCCGCCAAGCAGGCCAAAGTGAAGCTGGAAAACCGCATCAAGGAGCTGGAAGAGGAGCTGAAAAGGTGAGGCGTCCCTGCCCCGCACCTGCTCCCAGCAGCTGTGTCCATCCATCTGTCCGTCCCAGGTGACTCCTTCCCCAGCGCAGTCCCTCCCTCGACTGCTGCTCATACCTGACTGTGGCCACCCCCGTGTCATGTCTTCCCCCCCCCCCCCCCCCCCCC
>NW_007726203.1:415470-426303 GCF_000696425.1 Galeopterus variegatus
GGGGCCCCCCCCTGTTCCTTCCTTCCCCCCCCCCCCGGCCCCAATCAGGAAGAGGGAATCCCACAAGAGCAAGCTAGCACGTTGGTCCTATATTGCCACGTCCCTTCTCTGGGTGGCTGTTGGGGCGTGGCCGCAGCTGTCACGCACTTCTTTTTATCCAGGAAGGAGGCGGGAGCTAGGGCTCTGACTACCCTGGTGCCCCAGGCCCCCTCCAGCACCCAGCCCTTTGGCCAAGGTGCAGCCGACAGGGGAGGGGCAAGCAGGGAGGGAAGGAGAGCCCTCCTCCTTCAGGAGGGAAGGTGTGAGAGGAGGCCCACCCCAGGCCATGCCTGCCCAGTGCACAGGCCCCAGATCTGCCCTGGGCCTGCCTGAAGCCAGCACTGCCCCGACTTCCCCTGTCCTTGTCCCCCTTCAGCATCTGGTTGCCTGTTCCTGGCTGGAGCAGCCAGGACAATGTCTTGGCTTCTGGGCACATGTGAGGTAGGGTGTGGGGCCACCTGTCCCCAGGGAACAGGCAGAAGCATTTAGGACCTAGTTCTGGGGTCCCTGTGGGGAGAGCCTCAAGCCCGTGCACAGGCAGGGACACAGCCACTGGGCTGTCCTTGGGGCAGAGCCTGGGCATTCCCCAGGCCCTAGGGGCCCTCTCCCCTCCCTACTTGCCCTTTCTCCTCCTGCAGAGTGAAGTCAGAGGCCATCACTGCCCGCCGTGAGCCCAAAGAAGAGGGGGAGGATGTAAGCAGCTATCTCTGTACAGAATTGGTATATTCCACTATTAACATGTGGGGCCTTGGGGTGGGTGGGGGGCATGGGGAGGGGGCTCCCTGGGACTTGCTGGTTCTTCTGGGCTGTGTGACATCAACCCAGCCAGCACCTCACTTGCCACCCCAGCCCCATGACTTCATGGGGTCAGAGCCACCCCTCGGTGGCATCCCCACCCTGGAGGGACACTGGGTCACCTTTCATCCGTGGGGTTCTAGGGGATGCATTTTGCATGGTCAGCCATTGCTCTGTGTGCTCCCAAGCTGCAGAATTAGTGACGGTGGCCTCCCAGGTGCCCAACCCACCCAAGGAGCATGGCATGTCCTGAGGAAAGCCCTTGTCGCTGCGGAGCCTTCTGCCCCTCCAGAGTAGAGGTCTGGGCTGAGCAGATTGCCTGTGCAGCCAGCGATGTGGCCACCTCCCTTAAGCAGAATGGGCTTTGCTCTTGGAATCACCAACCCCATGTTCAACTTTGGACACTGACTTCATGGCTTGTTAGCTCAGTCACTTGGGGGTCATGGTGAAGACAGAGTGAAGTTGTGTGACACAGGCTCAAGAGACAGTGGCCATCCAGTGCAAACCCCCACCTCCAAATAGCCTAAGAGAGAAATAGCTGACGTGATTGTGGACCCCCCAGGGCCCCTCCCATGCTGAGTGCAAAGAGTTGCCCTCCGGCCTGGTCCCTTGCTCCAGGCACAAGGTCGGACATGCATCTGTGAGCACAGAGCACTGCGTGCTGGGGGCCATGTGCGCACAGCCCCATCTGCCCAGAGCACAGCTGTGGGGCGCAGACCAGCAGACCCCACACAGTCCTGCCAGAACCCAGCATTATGCTGCCCAGACCTTCCCAAGAGCTCCCTTTCCTGTCATCTCACCTTGCACCAGTCCCACTTGTGCTGTTGTAGCATTTGGGACTGCCCAAGGTGTCCAGGGACTTATAAAAGTCACCTGCATTGTACCCCACAAGTGTATCATGTGACTCGGTGTACCTCTCCCCACTGCTGTTTGCCTGAGGGTCTGTGGGAAATCTGCATTTGGATGCGCCCTCACCTAGAGCGCATTCCCTCCACCCCACCCTCCACCCACCTGGAGGTACCCCAGGACGAAGTGAGGTGTGGCCTGGCCTCAGAGGAGCTGAGCTGACCCTCTGGCCAGTCCTTCATTGGCTGAGCCACGGTGCCTCTCCCTGCTACAGGACAAAATCCCCATGGCCCAGCGCCGCCGCTTCACTCGGGTGGAGATGGCCCGAGTGCTCATGGAGCGTAACCAGTACAAGGAACGGCTCATGGAGCTGCAGGAGGCCGTGCGGTGGACCGAGATGATCAGGTGCGCCTGCCCCGAGGGTTCCACTTGTGAGCCCTGGTCGCTGTGTGAGCAGCTGTGGGGTTACCCTTGACTACGGGATTGAGGCTGATCTCCCCCGTGCCTCCCTGTCTTCTGGGAGGGAAGGAGCCCTCAGGACCCAGGCTAGGGACAAAGGTGCCCATAAAGTTTCTGCCCACACCCCTCCCTGTAGAGCGTCCCGAGAACATCCGTCCGTCCAGGAGAAGAAGAAATCCACCATCTGGCAGTTGTGAGTTGGCGCCTGGGAGGCTGTGGCTGGTGGCTGCTGGGGAAGGGGCAGATGCTCCTCTGGGCCACTGCCCGCCCCTCACCCCCCTGCACCCCTCTGGCAGCTTCAGCCGCCTCTTCAGCTCCTCCTCCAGCCCCCCTCCAGCCAAGCGGTCCTACCCCTCGGTCAACATCCATTACAAGTCGCCCACCACGGCTGGCTTCAGCCAGCGGCGGAGCCACGGCATGTGCCAGATCTCAGCGGGCAGCCGGCCCCTGGAATTCTTCCCTGACGAGTGAGTGCCCCGGGCCTCCACTGCCCCTCCCTTGCAGGATGGGAAGCAGGACCTTGAGAGCCGGCCTCCACCTCACTGCACTGCGGAGGTGTCCATGGCGGGAAGGACACTGGCCAGGCATCAGGGCTCATGGCCTCTGCACGCACATACTACCTGCCCCCACCACCAGCAGGGACTACAGCTGGTCTAACTCCAGAGTATTCTGCTCTGATGTCCCTGGCAGAGTCTGCACTCCCCCAACGGCCCGTACTCTTAGTCCCAAAGTGTTGTGCTGGGCTCCCTATGGCCCCCGGCCCTGTGTGCAGTCCCTGGGACAGCTGCCCTCGAGGATCTCATGTTGCTGCAGCCAGGGCTCATTTCAGGCCACATCCAGGAAGGAACCAGTGGCCGCACTGTAGGCCCCTTGGTGACTGTGACAACAGAACAGGCTTCACTCTGGGACAGGGGCAGGTGCAGAACATGGCCTCCAAGACCCGGGCCATGCCCAGTGCTGGGGAGAGCCACCCCCATCAGATGGCCGCCCAATGGCCGGGAAAGGCGAGGACAGGCTTAGGTGGGCCTCCCTGCCACCGGCCCCTCCAGGGGCCAGTTTCCCAGGGCTGTGGGTCAGTGTGTGCCGCGGGCCTCGTGCACCTTGGGCAGAGGCGTGACCTGTCGTCCTCCCACCCAGCGACTGCACGTCCTCCGCCCGGCGGGAGCAGAAGCGTGAGCAGTACCGCCAGGTGCGCGAGCATGTGCGCAACGACGACGGGAGGCTACAGGCCTGCGGCTGGAGCCTGCCTGCCAAGTACAAGCAGGTGGGGGGCGGGGCAAGGGGAGGGGTGGCAGGGGACGGGACAGGGCCGGACTGGCACCACCACCTGGGCCTGGGCCGCGGGTCGGAGCTCTCCTGAGGCCCCGAGGGCCAGGCCCCACCAGCCCAGCCTGGTGCTCACTGGCCTCCTGCCTCATTGCAGCTCAGCCCCAACGGGGGCCAGGAGGACTCACGGATGAAGAACGTGCCTGTCCCCGTTTACTGCCGCCCCCTGGTGGAGAAGGACCCGACCATGAAGGTGAGCCCGCAGAGGACCCACCCCAGCCACCTCGGGTCACCCCGCAGGAGGAGGAGCGAGCAGCGGACCGCGGCCTGTGTCTTGCAGCTGTGGTGCGCTGCTGGTGTCAACTTGATTGGGTGGAAACCAGGCGAGGACGACCCTGGGAATGGAGTCAAGCCGGCACCGGGCCGTGACCCTCTGACCTGCGACCGGGAGGCGGAAAGCGAGCCCAAGAGCAACCACACATCTCCTGAGAAGAAGAAGGTCAGCGTGGCCAGCCTAGGCCACCGGGGTGCCTTCCCCCACTTGCAGCTCTGGCAGCTCAGCACAGAGTCTGTTTGGGAGGCACAGAAGTGATGCAGCTGGGGACAGTGCCCCTGAGGCTGGGTAGACGAGGCAGGAGCTCCTGGAATGGGGGGGATGACCATCATCTCTTCCCCTCCCTGGGGCAGGCCTGGGGCTGAGCTGCCTCCTGGGTTCTATCCAGGTGCCAGGGGTCAGGAGGGCAGTTCAAGACCTTTGCCCTTGGAGCTGTGGCATCCTCCCCAGGCATCCTTGGGGGTCTGGGAGTGCCGAGGGGCTGCAGCTCTGCAGGCATTGGGGCTGGAGGGCGTCGCGTCCACTAGGTGCTTCTCTCCATGTGAGGAGCACATTTCACAGCCTGAAGAGGAGCAGACAGCAGGAGGGGCTGCACACTGGAGGAGGGCAGAAAACGCCTCCCACCTGTGGTCCCAGGCTTAGGTTTATGTCCCAGCATGCCCTAGGGCCAGTGACTTGGCCTCTGGGAGCTTGCAGTCTTTCTCTGTGGAAGTGAGACTCTGTACGTGAGCGATCTAGATAACATGCAGTTCTGAGCTCTCATGGTGCTGGTTATGGGGGAGGACAGCCATGTCCCTGAAGCCATGGTCAAGACAAGATCCTAAGAGATGCCAGGAGACCCCCCCCCCAATGACTCTGTGTTGCTGCTGGGGTGGCCATGAGCTCAGGCCCCTGCCTTCATCTTTGCTCTGAAACAGGCAAAGGAACTCCCCGAAACAGATGCCACCTCCAGCAGGGTGTGGATTCTTACCAGCACCCTGACCACCAGCAAGGTGGTGATCATCGACGCCAACCAGCCGGGCACCGTGGTGGACCAGTTCACGGTCTGCAACGCCCACGTCTTGTGCATCTCCAGCATCCCCGGTGAGCCCTGGTCCCATAGGCTCTGCTAGGCTCTGCCCAGGAATGGGTGTCACTCTGGGAGGCCGGTGCTCGGAGGAGGGTGGTAGTGGTTTTTACAAAGGGCTGACTAGGATAGTAAATAAAGAGGCCTACCACGCAGCACGCGTCTCCTTTGACATCACAGGGGAGTGTGGAAACGGACAGTGGGAGGTGGCCTGTGCTGGTCCAGCGAGACCCCGGGTCATGTGTCCAGGAGGAAGAGCGCTGGTGGCCTTGTTGAGTTTAGTCTCATTACTGACTTGGGAGGAGACTGTGGCCCACCCATCTGATTGGGAGGTTGTGGGTGGGCCATGGCGCGGGCCATGGATTGAAGCCTCAATTGGAGGCAGTAAGAAAACATTTTTTTGTGCTGAATGTGAAACTTGCAGTTGGACCCAGATTCCACTGCCTTGCTGAGGGTCGGGAGAGCTGGGGGCGTGCAGCAAGGGGACGTTGGGCCCAGTGCAGCATTGTAAGAAGAAGGGGGAACAGGGCCTGTGTCTGGTGTGAAGCCCTCGGCCATTTGCTGAGATGTCTCTGAGGTCCCCAGAGCCCCATAGGGACTGTTACATGACCACAGATTGCCCCCAGGACCAGAGTCTTACTGCACAGCTCCCCTTGGCCCAGGAACCCCCTAACAAAGCAGATTGCTTGTGTCTGGTCTTGAGTGGGCGGGGGTGGGCGGGGCCAGTGCAGAGAGGGGAGACTGGTCCAGCTGGAAGACAGTGGAATGGCCCCGCCCACTGGGATGGGGGCTCTGGGCATGGCCTTGCAGTATTGGGCTCCTGGGCTGGGCTGACTGGGCTGTGACTCTGCTCCCAGCGGCCAGCGACAGTGACTACCCCCCTGGGGAGATGTTCCTAGACAGCGACGTGAACCCAGAGGACTCGGGCACTGATGGCGTGCTGGCTGGCATCACCCTGGTGGGCTGCGCCACCCGCTGCAACGTACCACGGAGCACCTGCTCCTCCAGAGGGGACACCCCAGTGCTGGACAAGGGGCAGGGTGAGTCCTGGGTGGCCTTCTTTTTGCCATTCCTTCATCCCTCCATCTCTGCCCAGCCCATGCTCACCCCTCCTTCCATAGGGGAGGTAGCTGCTGTTGCCAACGGGAAGGTCAACCCATCCCAGTCCACAGAGGAGGCCACAGAGGCCACAGAGGTGCCAGACCCTGGGCCCAGCGAGCCAGAGGTGGCTGCAGTGCGGTCTGGTCCCCTCACGGAACACGTCTTCACAGACCCAGCCCCTACCCCGCCGTCCAGCACCCAGTCTGGCAGGTGGGCTCTCTTGGGCTGGGGCAGAGACAGGAGTGGAGGGGAGACCGGTGAAGGTGGCAGGGTCCCAGGATAGGGACATACTTCCGTGTACATCCCAGACACATCCTTCCTGCAGTGAGAATGGGCCAGAGCCTGACAGCAGTGGTACACAGCCTGAGCTGGAGCCCAATGGGGACCCCGCAGGGGCCAGCAGCAGTGCCGCACCCACCATGTGGCTGGGAGCCCAGAACGGCTGGTAGGCAGGGCCTGGGACTTGGGAGGCCAGTGGGGATGGTGCCTGGGCCAACCCCTCACCCACTGCGACCCCTCCTGCAGGCTCTACGTGCACTCGGCTGTGGCCAACTGGAAGAAATGTCTGCACTCCATCAAGCTGAAGGATTCCGTGCTGAGCCTGGTGTACATGGTCCCCAGCTGAGGGTGGGTATGGGGCAGGCCTAGGGTGCCCAGGTCTGCTCACTGCTTTCCCATTCCAGGCATGTCAAAGGCCGTGTGCTGGTGGCTCTGGCAGACGGGACTGTGGCCATCTTCCACCGCGGAGAAGGTAAGGCCTGGCAGCACTGGGTGGGTGGGTGGTGGTCAATGGCCCTCCCAGGGATTGGCCAAGGGGCTCCCCGGAGCCTGTCAGCCTGGCAGTGGGGTCTCCAACCCACCCCACCCATTGAGCAGAGGTGGGTCCAGGCCAGGCCTGAACAGGTGTCTTGGGCTGTGTTCAGACGGCCAGTGGGACCTGAGCAATTACCACCTGATGGACTTGGGCCACCCCCATCACTCCATCCGCTGCATGGCCGTCGTGCATGATCGCGTCTGGTGCGGCTACAAGAACAAGGTGCACGTCATCCAGCCCAAGACCATGCAAATCGAGGCGAGTGCTGGCCGGGTGGGTGGGCCCAGGGAGGGGAGGGGCTTCTACTGGCTGCATGGCTTCCCAGAGTGCCTTCAGGAAGGCCTTTGGAGCTTTGGGAGATGAAGTGAGGTCACAGTCAGTGCAGGGCAACTGGGCTGTGAATGCCAGTCTGTCTGAAACCTGTTTTCTGCCACTCCCCCTTGACATGGAAGTCAAGGACCCACAGCTTGGGCTTCTCACAGGAGCCTGGGCTATCAGGAGCAAAGCAGGCACCAGAATGGAGGTTGGAGTGGGCTGTGTGACGTTGGGGTGACCCTAGGCTGTAGCAGGTTCAGGAGTCCCCTCGCCTTTCTTTCCCCCACCCCCATTGATGGGCTGCCATGATCCCACAGAAGTCGTTTGATGCCCACCCGCGGCGGGAGAGCCAGGTGCGGCAGCTGGCATGGATCGGCGATGGGGTGTGGGTGTCCATCCGCTTGGATTCCACCCTGCGGCTCTACCATGCTCACACCCACCAGCACCTGCAGGACGTGGACATAGAGCCCTATGTCAGCAAGATGCTGGGTGAGGGGCCGCGCCAGGCGGGAGCGGGGGGCACCTGGTACCGGCCGCACTACACTGATCCCTCCTCTCCCGACCTGCCAGGCACCGGCAAGCTGGGCTTCTCCTTTGTGCGAATCACGGCCCTACTCATCGCCGGCAACCGCCTCTGGGTGGGCACTGGCAACGGGGTCGTCATCTCCATCCCCTTGACTGAGAGTGAGTGACCACCTCCCACCTGCAGAGGTGGTGGTGGCTGCCGCTAAAGGGCGCGTGTCAGGCCTCCAGGGCGGTTGGGCTCTGCAAGACTACCTTCAAGGAGACTCTGGCCACCCTGGCTGCAGCCAGACTCGGCTGCTAGGACTGACTGCTTCTTCTCTCTCCCTTCCATGCTCCACCCTTGCCTCCCCCAGCCGTGGTCCTGCACCGAGGCCAGCTCCTGGGGCTCCGAGGTAAGTCCAGAGTGCCTGCCCGCTGCACATAGAAGGAAACCCAGGCCCAGATGCTATGTGGTACTGAGGCCCTGGGCCCAGGGCAGCTCTCCCACCCTCCCCCACCTGCTGGAAGTTTGATCCTCCCATCTGCAGTGGGCCCAGCCCCCTCCCACACCTCTCCGTCTCCAGCCAACAAGACATCCCCCACCTCTGGAGAGGGGGCCCGGCCGGGGGGCGTGATCCACGTGTACGGGGACGACAGTAGCGACAAGTGTGCCAGCAGCTTCATTCCCTACTGCTCCATGGCCCAGGCCCAGCTCTGCTTCCATGGCCACCGCGACGCTGTCAAATTCTTTGTCTCAGTGCCGGGTAAGGGGCTGGCCGGCTCCCTGATTGCCCACCCTACCTCCCAGGGTGCAGTGGCCTCCCTTCAGGGGGCTGCTGTCCTGAGCCTCTGCCCTGATGACAGGGAACGTGCTGGCCACCCTCAATGGCAGCGTGCTGGATAGCCCGTCTGAGAGCCCCGGGCCCACTGCTCCTGCCGCAGACACCGAGGGTCAGAAGCTGAAGAATGTGCTGGTGCTGAGTGGCGGGGAGGGCTACATCGACTTCCGCATTGGGGACGGAGAGGATGACGAGAGCGAGGAAGGGGCAGGGGACGCAGGCCAGGTGAAGCCCGTGCTGTCCAAGGCGGAGCGCAGCCACATCATCGTGTGGCAGGTGTCCTACACCCCCGAATGAGGCCACCGCCCGCCCTGCCTGATGCCAATGTGTACATAGGACTCCTGCCCACCTGCCTGCCCGCCCTCTGGGGCAGCCAGGCCAGTCCACCCCCTTCTAACCTCTCAATCTGCAGCTTTCACCGAGGCCCGGCCCCCTCCGCGGGCAGGGAGCAAGGAAATGTGGGTCAGCTGGGAGAGAGGAGGGCTGGTGGCATTCCCACCCAGGAGGGGAAGAACCCCTCAGGAACACTCTTTCCCCCAGCAGCTCCTGGCCAGCACCCAGCCACAGTCCTCAAGTCCCAGGGGCACCTCAGGGCCACAGCGAGGTGGGATCATGGGAACTGTGGGCAGCCTGCAGGCAGCCCTGGCTCCACCTGGGCTCCCCATTCCCCAGCAGGGCCCCGAGCAGGAAGCGGGAGCTTCACACTGCTGGATCTTCCCACCCTGAGTCCGTTTGCCTTTGCATGCTGCCCGCTGGGGTGAGGGTCCCACCCTGTCTCCCAGGTCCTTGCTCTGCCTAAGGGAGCCGAGCCTAGCAACTAGCCTTTGCCCAGGGAGGTGAAGCTCAGGCTGCTCAGGTGCCTGGACCCCTGCTAGCCTCCTCTAGGGCTTCCCTGATCCCCAAGCTTTTGTTCCTCAGCCCTCCACCCTGGCTTCCCCCTGCCCAGGGGTCTGGCATGAAATTGCAGGCCAGGGTCTCTTGGGTGGCTGCTTGAGAAGACAGAGACCAGATGCCCCTCACCCTGCTGAAGCCCGAGACCAATCCCTGTGTGGACAGTCTCTCACCAGCCCCCACTGACCCATGTTCCCCCAGGATTTCCCTGGGCCCTGGTGTCCTGCCCCTTTCGGAAGCCCCTAGGGTGGAATTTCTCAGGCTGCCAGGGCAGACCCAGGCCTCAGGAAGGAAAGGCCCTTGGCCTCTCCTGGGGTCAGTCCTAGGATGCAGGCTCGACCTCAGGTTTATAGGGGTGGTGTGTCCCCAGGGCCTGCCTCCTGCACAGGGCTTCAAGGAGCCCTGCTTCCGGACACGCTACTAAGTGCCTAGGGTTGCCCGCTGTGGCTTGCTCCCTGTGACTCACTGAAGAGAGGCTGCAAAGCAGAGACCCGCAGGGCAAAGGATGGGAGCCACCTCAGCAGGCACTAGGAGTGTGTGTAGGGGCAGGCGCTACCCTGGATCCCCTCCTGGGTGGAGAAGCCTTGATAGCCCTCTCCCCTACCTTCCCAGGCCCAGGCCTTACGCCTGCTCCCTGAGGCACTGATTAGGGCAGCCTAGCCCCCAATGCCCAGCCCCTTCCCACCAGAGAAGCACAGATGTCAGGGAGCTGTCTCAAGAGCCCAGCTGACTGCTGTGGGCTGCGGCCACTAGCAGCTGCAGGCTTCTCCCCACTGCCCTGCCACCTCTCCACTGTGATGTACGTGCAGTCCCTCGTCTGTTCCCACAGCAACATAAAGTGACTCTGGGGTTAACTGGGTGGGTGCAGCTGGGGGAAGGGGCCGGTGACAATTCTCAGGCTTTGGCCCTGCAAGTGAACCCCCATATCTGCTCTGTATGTAATAAACGTCTTAACATCGAACCTGTTTGTCCTTGGCTCCAAACCGATGAACACAAAGACTTTCTCTAATTTATTATAAAAGGCAACGGACCAAGCCAAGAGCCAGGGTCGATGCACTGGTGCGCCACTAGGTGTGCTGCGGCCGGTGAGGCAGGGGCTCTTGCCCAGCGGGTGCAGGGCTTGCTGGACTTGCACCCACCCGCCTGCCAGAGGTCCTGCCGCAGGAAGGACTTTCCGAGCGCTGAGGGCTTGACCGGTTGGTCTGCGCCCCCCCGGTGTTCTGAGGGGAGCCGATGCCGAGTCATCAGAGCGCCGCGCCCGGCTACTCGTACAGCCAGTGGCCGGCGCTGTCCTCCCAGCACAGCAGCTCGTTGGCGCCGAACCACAGCGCGATCTCGCGGCGGGCGCTCTCCACCGAGTCGCTGCCGTGGATCACGTTTCTGCGCGGAAGGGGCGCGCGTGAGCGCGGGGCGGGCCCCCACGTGGCCGAGCGAGGGGCTGGGGCCGGGACCGTCGCCGGGGCGGGCCTTACCTGCTGACCTCGACGCAGAAATCCCCGCGGATGGTGCCGGGCGGGGCGTCGGCCGGGTCCGTGGCCCCGATGAGCGCCCGCCAGGGGCACAC
>NW_007726203.1:426604-435352 GCF_000696425.1 Galeopterus variegatus
CGGGGTGAAGCGAGCGCGGGGTGAAGCGGGCAGGGGCGCGGGCGGGGCGGGGGCGACGGGGCGGGGCCTGCGCTTAAAGGGGCCTCGGCCGGGCGTTGCTGCCTCTGCGACGCCGTCTGGGAACCTGGGCGGCTGCAGGAGGCGGCGCCGTCGTGCTCCGGACCCGGGGCTACTACATTTGCACCCTGGGCATCCAGGGGTCCTGGGGGGCCGGAAGGCACTTGCAGCAGCCAAGTCATCGGACCCTAACTGCGCCTCCCCCAACCCGCTCAGGTCTTCCCACCTAGCCTGCTAGGCACCGCTGGCACTCCCAGGCCAGCTGCACAACCACGACGCCAGCCTTTCCTTTCCGACAGTTCTGCAGACAGCCCGCTCTGGTTCCCCCAACCCCAAACCCAAAGAAACCACAACCCAGGCTGCTTTGTTTGTCTTTATTCCCGTGCATAGCTGCTGCCTGGATCCTGGCAGAAGCAACAATCGCGGGGAGAAGAGCCAGCACGACGTGACAGTGCCCGCGCAGGGGCTCCACACCTGCTGGTCCTGCCTCCCGGCAGCCCTTCCTGCGTGTCCCCTCAGACAGAGCTGGGTGTTGGGGTAGCAGGGCCAGCGGGAAGACACACGGGCAAAGTCTGCTCCAGCCCTCTCCACCAAAACGCAGAGCCTCACAACGAATCACCAGAAGGCGGAATCCAAGTTCCCAGGGAACTGACTCGAACATAACCCAGACATTTTTCTGTCAGAATGGTCCTCACCGCCTTACACCTCTCAGAAAAACTGCTGGGTCTGGTACTTTAGACTGGGGTGCCCTTGGCCTTTCTCTTTGCCTCCTGTTTTGCAGGGTAGTCCCAGGGATCGACTCGTACCCTCTCCACATTCAGCATGGGCTCCTCGGTGCTGGTATCCCCATTTTTCTGCCGCTCTGCGAGAATCATGGCCCGAAGGAGCGGCGGGTAGGGCACGGAGCGCAGGGTGTCCTCGGGCCCTGGCGTGAACGCGGTGAAGGCCTCCTCCTCGTGCTTGGGCACCAGCCGCCAGTCGTGGTACATGACCTGTGCGACCTCCCGGGCCTCGCTCTCCGTCTTCCCTGGGAAAGACACAGGACTTATCGCACACTCGCTTAAGTCTTTTGCTTGCCACTAACTCCCCCAGCCTGACTCCCAACCCTTACCTTTGAAGGTCAAGATGCCCCAGGCCTTCCCGTGGTCCAGGTTCTGCAAAGCAATCGGGGAACGGGTCAACTCAGAAAGCCCCTGGCCCTCCAGAGATGCGGGACAGGGGCTCCCTCCCGCCGCTGCGTGGAGGGCAGGCGCGCGGGGTCCGGCGGCTGGGCGCGGGCGCACACGCACCTGCGCAGTGTAGTCGGGCCGGACCTTCGTGAGGCGCCAGTAGCACGGCTCGTCGTGCTGCCATAGCCAGGACTTGCGCGTGACCAGACGACCCTGGCCGAAGAGCGGAAGGCGGCAGAGCAGCTGGAGGAGGCGGCTTTCGCGGCGCACGTCGGTCCAGGCCCGGATGGGCAGCCGGTGGCCCGAGAGCGGCCGCGTCAGCGTCTCGTAGTCCAGGGCATAGCGCTGCGAGTCGCGCGGCCGCTCCCGCTGCTCGCGCAGGGCGCGCACGCGACGGGCCAGCTCCGCTATCAGCCGCGGCCGCACCTTCTTCCGCGCCATGGCTGGTCTGCGCCCTTGGCGCTCCGCCGGAATCCACCGTCGCCGCCGGAAGCTCCCTGTGCTTCGACTAAAGGTGTCCGGGCGCAGCCGGAAGCGGAGCCGAGCGGTCAGGGCCGCCCATGTAGAGGGCTCCGGGTTCTCGCCGGGGGAGGGACCGGGCCCGGGGCCAGCGGCGGTCCCCGACTTGGGAGATCTCGGGCTTGGACACCGAGGAGGCCGGCGGAGCAGGGGCGGCGGGGGCGCGGGCCTCGGCGGAGGGGCGCGGAGCGGCGGCCGAGGCGCTGAGGCCCGAACAGGCTCTACGGCGCCTCGCGATGCGTGAGGACCCAGGTGCTCGGGGCGCTGTCCGCGGAGGGGACTCGAGGCACGGGGGGCACCCACGGGGCGGCAGGGTGGGGCGGCTTCGGGCCCGGGTGGGCCCTCATGCGGGCGGGAGGAGGGAGCGGCTGAGCTGTCTCCTCCGGCGGCTTCAGCCTTCCTGGAAGATGCTGGTGCCGACGTCCTGATGGAGGCCTTGTGGGCCCTGGGCTGCGAGCTCCGCATCGAGCCCCAGCGCCCGGCCCGGAGCCTGCAGTGGAGCAGAGCGAGGCCCGGCCCCTGCCCCCGCGGTGTGAGTGTGCCCGGTTCCTGCAGCAGGAGCCCGTTTCCCCAGCGCCAGCCGTGGGTAGGGTGTTTAGGTCCCTGACTTCACGTACTGCATCTGTCACGAGAAGCAACTGCCATCACTTTGCGCATCTTGCAGATGGGTGGGCTGAGAATGGGGAGCATTTGGTGGGTGGTGCCCAAGCCGCTGTGCTATCAACAGAAACAAGGCTGGGCTCCAGAGCCTCAGCTGAGTTGCTGCTGAATGACCCATCCCCACCGAGGCTGTGGTCATTGTTCCTGTGGGCCCCATGGACCTGGGCTAGTCTTGGTCGTGGTAGGAGCATTGGGTTTCTGTAGAGCAGTCCCAGCGGGTCTGGGGCTTGGCTGTGGCAGAGGCCCTGAGGCACCTCAGGCTAAGGGTAGGCAAGTAGTGTGTCCCAGATGTTCCTATAGGTGCCTCCTGAGGTGTGGGCTTCGGATGAGGAGGAGCTGCTGCTGCTGCTGGAGCCAGAGGAGTTCCTGCAAGGTGTTGGCCAGCTGACCCAGGTGCTGAGTGGGGACAGTAGTCCTCCACACATCGTGAGGGTGGAGGGGGGCATGGGGTGGGCTGGGACTCCTCTCTGGTAAGACCGCAGAGATGTGTAGGGTGAGATGTAGGAAAGAGTGCAGACAGAGGCTGCAGTTGGTCCTAGCAGGCTGAAGCCAAGATAGAGTGGTCTTAGGAGAGCTGGGAGTCAGGGGCAGTAAATGGGCGAGAGGGGGCCTGGGGACTCAGGTTGGAAGTGTCCAGGCAGGGCTGAGGCTGGCTGTGGTATTCACCAGTGACAGCCAACAGCCCAGATAGCCTGGCTGGGGGAACAGAAAGCCGAGCCGGCATTTTCGCCTGAGTGTGGTTAGGTGAGACCCTTTGCTGGGTCCCAGTGTCCAAGAGTCAGCCTTTATCAAGCATTTGCTACGTACCAGGTAAATGCCAGGCAGAGGTGGACTAGGAATGAGGGAGCTCAGTACACCTCTTCTCAAAGCCTGAGAGGTGCCCAGAGAGCTCTCTCCAGCCTCTTTATTTTTTGTCTTTTTCTTGACTGGTAAGGGGATCGCAACCCTTGGTGTGGCATCGCCCACACTGCGCTCAGCCAGTGAGCGCACCAGCCAGTCCTATATAGGATCCGAACCCGTGGCGGGAGCGTCCCTGCGCTCCCAGCGCCGCACTCTCCCAAGTGCGCCATGGGGCCGGCCCTCTCCAGCCTCTTGACCTCTTGGAAGGCCCAGAGCTGCTTTTCTCAAGAGAGCTGGCTGAGCAGAGGAGGTACCCACTAGGGTTCTCCCTGCACCACTGGCTGTTTCTCGGGCTTGCTCCTTCTCCTTGAGCAAACTGGCCATGGCCTGGTGACCGAGGGCCCTTTTGCCACAGCCCTGACAAACAAGTGAGCTATGTGTTCTCGCCTTCACATCTCAGGCCCAATCTGCTCGGTGCCCTGGACTTCTCCCAAGAGCCCTGCTCTCCTGCACCTGGCCGTCATCAGGCTGGATGCCTACCTGTGGTACCACTCACCCTGACGCCCTTAGCTGGGCTGGCTGGGGGAGGTTCAGGGAAGGTGGGGGTTCCTCAGGGGGCTGCTGTGGCACAGCTAATCCCACTTCACAGGGTGGGCTCTGGCAGAAGCAGAAGGACTCAGGGAGGGAGGGCAGGACAGATGGGGTGTAGGGAGCTGGAGAGACAGTTATCTTTGCTCAGGTCTCACTCGCTCATTGCCCGAGGGATGCAGAAACCAGAAAATCCAGAGGTGGCCCATGCGGTCGGCTGGCCTGAGGTGGAGGAGGAGAGGGCTGGAGTGGCAAGGCGGCTGCTCTCTGAGGCCCAGCAGGGCCGGGCTTGATTCCCAGGTGGCATATGGTGTTGATCTCAGGGGAGTGTGCCCTGAGGGCCCTCCTCTGCTCCCAGCTGACCTCATCTCTCCAGGCTCTGGTACTTTTGCAGCTCTGGGCAGACCTGGATGTGCTGCTGGTGGACTCCTGGCAGGAGCTGAGTCAGCACGTGTGTGCCTTCACCAAAGCTTTCGCCCAGCGCCCTTTCAGGTGCGACCCTCCTGTTCCAGGCAGAAGGCTGCGGCCGGTGGGACAGGATTGCCTGCAGTTGCTGGTGCTCTTCTCCCATCTCTCCCCACTCTTGGAGGATGGCGCAGGAGGGCATGGTAGAGCTTGCTGGGAATGGGGGCTGGGGCCCAGGAGAAGCGAAGCCTCTAAAAGGCCTCCTGTTTCCCTCCCTGTCTTTAGGCAATACCAGGAATCCCAGGCCTTTTCCTTCTGCACCGCAGGGCACTGGGCAGGAGGCGAGCCAGTGGCCAGAGATGGCACAGGGCTGCGGGGGGCCTGACAGAGACAGATCAGGCAGTTCAGTCGGGTCAGCGTAGCTTGTGGCAGATGCCATTGTCACCGCCTTCCCTTTCCCCCATCTTCTGCAGCAGGTTAGCCCCACTCCCACTCCCCTCCCAGGTCCCAGAGGCCTGCCCTGCTCATCCCTGTGCCTGTCCTAGGCTTTCGCGGCCTGCAGCACGGAGCAGAAGCGCCTGGGCCTCCTGGCTGACCTCCCTGTGAAGGCTGGTGAGGGCATGCGGCCCCGCAGGGTGGGACCTGACCTCTCCCACCGCATCTGCCTCTTCCTGACCACTACCAACCCTGACCTTCTGCTGGACCTGGGCTCCTGACTACACCTGCCTTCAAGCATGACAGCACATAGCCCAACTTGGGGGTCACCCGACACCCTGGTGGGCAGCACCCCAGCTTCGTCAGGCCCAACCCCAAGGGGAATGCAAGGACAGCATGGAAAGTACTCAGGTAACTGGGATGAGTGGAGGAGACCGTTCTGTTTCAGCCCATAGACAGTGAGCAGCCTGAGTCTGGAGAGGATGGGGGTCACCTGCATTCAGCCCTGGACACACTGGTCACAGGGGAGACTGGCGGCAGGGCCACATGTCCAGCTGGGACAATCAGGAGGGCCTGCAGGGCAGCACCCAGGTCGCCACCGCCACCTGGAAGATCAGGGATGGCCAGCCTGAGAAGCAGCAATAGGACATCTCAGGGGAGGAACAAGAACCAGGCTGCCCTTTCTATGGGCATTGAGATGGAGCCAGACCCACCAGAAGAAAGACTACGGACACTAGCAAGCCCTGGGCCCCAGTCAGACTCATCTGCTCTTGCAGCAGTGTTTAAACTCTACATTTATTATGGTCACTTAAGTCTCTGTGACAGAGAGCAGTTGACGACATGCAAAGCAAGTTAGGAGACACCCAGGCCCCCGCAGGCACAGCATCTGCTGAGCTCCAGCAAGGCCCTTCTTCCACAGCAGCAGCCTTCTGGGCCCCAGCTCTGAGTTCAGAAGGGCTTGGGCTACAGCTCCAGAGACTTGGAGAACGGCTGCTGCTGCATCCCTAGCTGGTGTAGGCAGTACAGTGGACTTGACACTCAACAGCCTGTGGCCGTGAAGCCCTGTAGGAAGGGTCGTCCTGGCCTCGTGGGAGGTGGGAGGACAGCCCCAGACAGATGCCTCAATTTCCTCCTCTCCTATTGCCCTGGAGTGTGGCCAGGAGGTTCAGAGAGAAAAGTCATCCCAGCCCAAGAAGGCAGTTGTCACTGGAAAATAAGTCAGGTCCGTCGGCAGCGCTTCCTCTGGCAGGGCCTGGCCTCGGGGCTGCTGGGACTGGCTGGGGCTGCAGCCTTGGACGAGGGCGCTGGGGGCTTGCGGTGGCTGTAGTTCATGCTCAGGACCCAGCCCAGCTTATTGCGCAACACCTGCTTTAGGCCAGGTGGCAGGGGCAGGCCCTCAAGCGTGTCCCCAGAGTTGGGCCGCAGCTGGCGCAGGCGATAGCAGCATAGGTACTGCAGGGAGGTCGTGCTGGCACAGGAGCGGATCACCTTCATACTGCTCTTGGCTGCCGTGGAGCACACCATTGGGTAGAACTTCCTGTTCTGCAGCTTGGTGGCCGCCACTCCTGGAAGGGAGGAGCACAGCCTAAACCCTAAGCCCATAAGGAGGGGCAGGGAAGGGACCTGGCACTGTGTGACTTAGGTCAGCAGCCTCCACAGCTGAGTGAGGGCAGATTACCTGTGACCCCAGCCTGGCCCCTGTGCTGTCCTACCATGGGACCTGTGACTTCTAGGAGGAAGCTCTTCAGGAAGCCTCAGGTGCTTGGTTGGCTTGGAATACACTGGGGCTGGGGTGTCCACCTCTTGCAAGCCCACTCCATTCAAAGTCACAGCTGTGGGAAGCCTGTGCTGCCCTCACCTATGCATTTCCTGTTCTTGAAGAAGGTCAGCGTCCCGTGCCAAGTGTCCAGGTGCACGCCGATGATAGAGCCCTGGCCAAACCTTGAGGAGAAGCTCGTCTTGTTGCCCTTATGGTGGAGGAGCCCTGGGGGCAGCCGGGTCACAGGTGAGTGCAGGAGCCCCGACCACCATGCCTCAGCCCAGGCCGCCTGCCCCAGGCACACACCTGTGTAGGAGAGGCCCCAGCTGTCCTCATCCCTGCCCAGAAGGCTGCAGAACGTGTGGTGGTACTTGTCCAGGTCCACGTCTGACGTCCCGATGCCTACCATCTAAGAACAATAGGGCCAGGCAGAGGGCGCCCATGGCTGGGGCTCCGGGAAGTTGCCCTCAGGCCTGCAGCTGCTTACCATGTCAGTGCCATAGACGGGCGAGGTCATCTTGATCTCCCAGAAGTGCTGGCCCTCCCCCAGCTCCTTGGTGCCCCGGATGGCCGCGGTGCCGCAGCTGTACTCCATGTGGAAGCTGACCTTGCGGTTCTCGCAGCTGAGCAAGGTGGCAGAAGACTTGTTCAGGTCATCCCAGACCCAGTCAAAATCTGCAAGTGTGAGAGGCCAGGGCTGGGGCAGTCCCAGAGCCCCACCTGCCCACCTACCCACAGCTGTGGGGGTCTCCCAGCTGGCGCCCACCCAGCTGTAGGGCGCTCACACTCATCTTCCTCCCCACAGCGGCAGTCCTTGCCGCGGTGCACCGTGTGCAGGCTGCTGCAGAGAGAAGCCTCACTCTGACCATCACAGTCGCAGAAGGACTCCCCAGTCACAGGCACACCGCTGGGGATGGCCGGCGGCAGGGATGAATACTCGGGGTCAGAATCCGAGTCACTGTGCTGGGAGAAAAGAGCAGGCTGTTCCCATGGGTTGCCCAACCCTCTACCCTCTGTGTCCTGGTCCACCCACCCTGACACTCTCCAAAAGCCAAACTGCTCTGATCCCTAAGGAGGGGATGTGCACAGCATGGCCCATCTCCTAACAAGACCATGCACAGTGACCCTGAACAAGCTCCTGCCAAGCCTCCTGATATGGGAACTGGCAGGGCCTCCAAAGGCCTGCCAAGCCGCCAGCTTCATGGGAGTGGGCTCAAAGGCTCAACCCCACTCGTGTACAACCAAGGCAGTCCTCGAGGCCATGCCACTCACGAACACCTGAGGCAGGGCCCACCAGCTGTGCTGCCCTGACTTCTCAAGGCTGTTTCTGGATTGGGGATAACCCACAAGCCCTGCCTGGATGGCCAAGTCCGCTGCTGCCCTAACAGCATGGAGCCTGTGCCTGTCTCAGGCTGTGGTCCCCTTGTCCTCATGGCAAGGGGTGGCCTTAGCCCAGCACAGGTGCTGCTGCTCTTGGAGGTTGGCCGGAGATGGTCCCTGACCTTGCCAGGCCTGCACCACCTGCCCTGCAGCTCTGTGCCTCCTTCCCAGGCTCTGCACAGCAGCCCGGGGGACCTCCCTCCAACCTGAGCAGATCCTGCCACCTGGGAGTGGAGCCCAGTCCCCCCAAAACCCACTGCCTCATCACCTACGCTGGCAGCCCTTCATCTCCACGCTTGGCTGGAAGCTTCTGACACCCCCTCACAAGGCCTTTCCAGACCCTTTCGCCTCATTTCATTTTCTTTCTCATTGCTCTTCTCTGAAATTCTTTGTCCTTTTTTCCTGACACCTCTCGCTAGAACGTAAGCTCCTCCAGAGAAGGAACCTGCTCCTAGTTTCCTTCCTGTCGCACCCAGGGTCTTGCACACCGGCTGCACTGTAGCTAAGCAAACCCATGAACTGATGGGACGGATGGCTGAGTGAGCAGGGCCTCACACACACACCCAAAGGGGGCCTGGGCGAGCTGGGTGGTGCGTGATGCCCACAGGGCAGTGAGGATCTGGCCCCCAGGAGGAGCCGCGGGGAAGCATGACACGGGAGGTTGGTCCAGTTCCAAGACGGAAGTGGACCTGTCAGGAACCAGCTTCAAAACAGAGCGGCTCTCGGGGCCGGCCCGGTGGCGCACTGGATAAGTGCGCCGCTTGGGAAGCGCGGCGGCGCTCCCTCCTGAGGGTTCGGATCCCACATACAGACCGGTTCCCACTCACTGGCTGAGCGAGGCGCGGGAGCAACGCCGAGGGTTGCGATCCCGTTGCCGGTCCCCGGTCCGGTACGGGGGCAACACTGAGGGTTGCGATCCGTTGCCGGACACGGAAA
>NW_007726203.1:435986-438332 GCF_000696425.1 Galeopterus variegatus
AAAAAAAAAAAAAAAAAAAAAAAAAAAAAAAAAAAAAAAAAAAAAAAAAACAGAGCGGCTCTCCCGGATGAGAGGGTCCCAACCCCAGACAAGGCAGGCCAGAGGACTGCACCCCCCAGCATGGAAGAGGGATCTCCCCAAAGCCCAGGTGGGCCCACTGAGTCAAGAACCAGGTCAAGCTGGTCACCACCCCAGCTCCCTGGGAAGGAGGCAGAATCAACCCCTCTGCCAGCCGTGAGGAGAGCACTGGAACAGAAGGGAGTGGCCTTGCAAGGTGCCCAGAATGACCCGCCCATCCACCTGCCCACACACGTGAGCTGTGGACCCATTAGGTGACACAGAACAAGAAGCATGCATGTGTCAGACACCACACCCAGCCCACAGACACCACCCGCATCCCACAGCAATGAGCCTTCAAGGCAGGACAGACATGGGAGAACATCTGTCCCAGCCACGTGGTCAGTGGGAGCTGGAGGCAGGGCAGGGAGGCCCTGGGATGCTGGCAGCCCAGGTGTATAGTGTCACTTCCAATTCCCCCCAAGGCCTAGTGCTCACCCCTGCCCAGGGCACCTAGTGGAACTGGGGCAACCATGCAGTGCAGCTGCAACAGAACCAAATCATCCAAGCAGCAGCCCCTGCAGGAAACAGCCAAAGGTGACTCAGGACAGAACCATACTCTTGCTCCGGTCCAAGGGACACCTGGGGAAACTGACCCCACTGAGCTCCCACCCCTGCCCTGCCTCACTGCAGCCCATCAGGTGTGAAGGCCATACGGCCCCTGTCGTGGCAGGAACCAGCACAGACACTATCAGGTGCAGTGTAGCTCTAACTGTATGGCCAGCAGGTGGATCAGCTGATCTGCATTAGGCACCAATGCTGAGCACCTCTTCTGACCACTTCTGCTACCCTGGGCCTCCCTGAGCTTGGGTGTCAGAGTGGAGGAAGACGCAGCAACTTTGATCTTTAAGGGTCAAAGTTCTTGTTTTTTACATGTATATACGTGAGTTCAGAAAACATACTCATACTGGCAGAAAGAATGGAAGGACACACACCAAGTTAACGGCGGCTACTTCTGGAAACTGGTTGGTAGACAGAATAGAAAACATCTGTTGAATAAACTGACCAAAAACCAGCTGCCAACCTGTCCACACACTGCGCTTTTCAGAGGGAAGAACACGGAGAAAAATGTAGTGTCTGTTGTGAGGTCCTGTCACCCCTGAGACCATGTCCTTCACCAGGTTAAAGAGCTTTGCTGAGTGTGGCACACGCAAGAGACGAGCCTTCAGGAGCATCTTTTTCTTGGTTCCCTAACAGGTGGTGCCTGCCTAGGGCAGCACCACAGCCATGCCCGCCTCACCTGCCAGGACCTACCTGCCCGTCAGAGTCATAGCTCCAGTTAGTGGTACCCGCCAGAGCCATGGCCCGGGCATCCGCATCTCGGCGGGCCGCGCTCAGGACAAAATGCCAGGCCCTGCTGCTCCGGGGGCGTCTGGTCATGGTGAAGAGGATCTGGAAGAAAACAGAGGTTCTGAGCAAAGGAAGACATGCAGCAGCTGAGAATGTGTCCCTGCAACACCCACCCCATCCCCCGCACCCTGCACTTCCCCACTGCTCCACGGGCTGGACCACAGACCCACCCCGAGGTGGAAGCTGCACGAGCCACACGGATGCGGAACCAGGGCTCCGTGATCTCCACAGGCCGTACCTCACTCCAACACCTGAGCACCTTGAGAAGACCTAGGCAGATCGCGTAAAACGCCGCCAGACATCCATGACCCCCGAATGCCTGCCAGCCCATCTCTGGAGCTTCCCTCAGGAGGCTGGCTGCCCCGCCGACACGCGCCTCAAGAAACGTCCACTCCCTCCGCCCCTGTCGTCCACTCTGACAAATGGCATCTCCGGCCTTCGCTTCCTCATGTTAGAAACACGGCAGCCACCCCCGACGCCGCCCTCCTCCTTCCTCCCCGGGCTCCCGCACAGCCCGTCCCCCGCGCTCCTGCGTCCCTCGCGACAGCCAAGCGCTCGCTGTAAACGCTGATCTTAGAGCGCGAACGTCCAGGGCTCGCCATTGTTCTCCGGCCAAAACGCCCTCCGGCCCAGCCAGCACCTCTGACCCAACGCCGGCGCTCCCCGCGCTCCCGGTCGGCCCCCAGGCGACCACGTGGGCGGCACACAGCAGGCCACGCCATGCACCCGAGCCAGGCTGTTGCTGCTATGGAGCCGGCGACCCCCGCCCGGAGCCCGCAGCAGGGGACGCCCGCGCCCGGAGAACAAAGGGCAGCGGGACTGCCCGCGCCCAAGGTCAGTGCCCGCGGCCCGTCCCCCGCCTCTCACCCGCCGCCGCCG
>NW_007726203.1:438625-481058 GCF_000696425.1 Galeopterus variegatus
GGGGAGACGAGCGGCCCGCGCGAGGAAGCGGAAGGAAGGCGTGAGGCGCGTCGGTGGGATGGAGGCGGCGGCTGGTGAGCGTGCGGGCCCGGGCCCGCCTCCGTGCGCGCTGTCGCAGTCGCCCCTTCAGCCGCAGGCCGGCGGGTGTGCCTGCTCCGACGGAGAGCGGGCCTCGCCGCCTCTGGTCCAGGCCCGGCAGTCCGCGGCCACCGGACCCACACCCTCCTCTGGGCGGGCTCTTCTGTCTGCACCGCGCCCGCAGCGGCCCCGGAGCGACGCTAACTCATCTTGGCTGCTTTCAAACACAGTATTTCCCTATCGCGTGCTGTGGGTCTTTGATTTGGTAGCCTGGTGACGCCAGAAGATTTGAGACTTGAAGTTTGAGCGAGACTTAATCAGGAATCTTGTTTACACACATTCTTCTAAAAAGAGGGAAAAAGCAGAATGTCACGTGCTCGTAGTTCTGGTGGAAGTATCAATGTAGCTTCTGAGCCTTCAGAAAGGCGGAAGTTGCGTGGGACACTCATATTAGTGGGTGGGCCAGAGGCGGTGTTAGCAGGGGCGGCTGCCTTCCTATCTTCTGAGCGACTTCGGTACCGGAAGGGGGACAGACTGGGCAACAAAGCCTCACAACCCGCATCCCACAGGTTGTGAACATGGCATTGGAATCCTGTGCTGGAGGGAAGAATCTGCAGTTTTTTCTTAAGATTAGGGTAGATTTGCTACAGAATGAGAAAAACAAAGTCATTCAGAGTGATAGAAACTTTTTTCTTTAAACTAGGGAAAAAGTGCACATAAAAATTCAAAAGGCCTAAAGGATATGCATTAAATTGACCCCGTTCCCTGAGGCAACCCTGTCCTCAGTTGTTACTTGTATTTTTCCAGATTTTTTTCATATAAAAACACATACTTGTCCAGCACGTCAAATGACCTGGATTTGGTTGGACATTACCCAGAAGGCTGACCAGGACTTGTTATCCATAGGGAGGGCTGTAGCCTCCCTCCAGGGAGACTCTTTGTGTTCTTTCTTTGCCATCTTCTCCCCACTCGGCACAGCCTCTGTAGTAATCCCTTAGTGAATGCATATCTCTGATAATCCGCTTATAAACTTTCTCAGTTTGCTTAGGAGTGAAAGGTTCTGGGGGTTGACCCCAAGGTTGTTGTCTGGGAAGCCCCTGCACCTCCCAGTTACCTGACAGTAGTGCTGCTGTGTTTGGCGCTTAGCACCAGCAGATAACATTCCCCACTTCTACCAATGGGGAAAGCCTGGTTCCTGGGATTAATACCTTTGCTGTCCAGCACCGGCCCCAATGCAGAGTAGAAGTCAGGACCGAGATCCAGCAGGGTCTTCCCAGAGTCCCCCTGGCTGCAACAGAAGTGAACTTGCTTCTCTGCACAGTTTACTCTCGGTACTTGTCAATATTAAGGTGACTTAAGTAATAACCTAATTGCTATAGAGATGATCTCAAAGCCACAGTTTTCAGGCTTTGTTTTTGAACATGATGCCTGGGGGGGCGGGGGGGGGGGCCTTTCCTGTCACCTGAATAACACCATGGGCAGGCATTGCAACACATTTGTGAGAAGGCCCTGCCCGAAAGCCAGGCCAGGTACTCTCCAAGTTCTTCCTGGGAGGCTTTGGATCCGGTGGCCTTTGAACCTACCCTTGAGAGGAGGGTCAGGAGGATTATGTGTCATTTGTTCAGCCCCCATGTCCATCCTCCTGAGGACCAGGACAGCAGGTGGTAGAGCAGCCTGCTGGAGATGAGGCAGGGGTCTGAGTGGTGGCACTGGGGTGAGAACATGGGGGTCTTGTAGTGTGGCTGAGGGTTGTGTGTGCAGACAGCAACCCTGTGGTGTGGCGGGGTCAGGAGGGTGTGTGTTCACCAGGCCGCATTGTGGACCCACCAGAAAGAAGAGGAGCTGGGCCAGAGCAGGCAGTGGGATCCACAGAGTTGTGGGGAGGGGCCAAGGACACCACTTGGCTTCTTAAGGCCTTGAGCCAGCCCGGTGGCACTGTGCACATGTGTTGGATTGTGGCCAGGCAGGTCCCTGAGAGCTCAGGGCTGCCTCATGTGCCTCTTCTGACCCTAGGGGAGTGGGCTGGGGGCATCTGCCTTTTGTACAGATGTACCATGTGGCTTAGTCTCGTTTGTGTCTCATTAGAATTACCAGAGCTGACAGTTTTAAGATTATGTCACCTGTGTGTGTGTGCACGCACCTACGCAGGCACACAGTGTTTGAGGGATCAGCAGGCTGGGGCTGCTGGAAGACCTAACACCTGGGGTCTTTGCTCTGTCAGGGAAAGGGGACCACATCTGGGTGTGATCATTAACCACTGCCCTGGACGTGGGAGGTGCTTGGTGACCCTGAATGAGTAGCGAGAGCACCTGGTGCTCAAGGGACTCCCTGACCTTCCACCACCTTGTTTCAAAGCAGAGTGTGGGAACCTGGCCGGCGTCCGGCACATCATCCTCATCCTCTCGGGAAAGGGGGGCGTTGGGAAAAGCACCATCTCCACGGAGCTGGCTCTGGCTCTGCGCCATGCAGGCAAGAAGGTGAGCCCACCCCTGCCGAGCCCATATCTAGCACTGCCGGCCCTGCCAGCTGTCCTGTCCCTCCCTGAGCTGCCGCCACTGCCCCTGCCCCAGTTGGTGGACGGAGATTCAAGGGCATCCCCCATGCCGCCAAAACAGGCATTGTAGGCTTCTCACCGCCTCACCTGACAGTGTGTTGCCTGTGGGCATCCCGCCTCCTGCAGGTAGGCATCCTCGACGTGGACCTATGTGGCCCCAGCATTCCCCGCATGCTCCAAGTGCAGGGCAGGGCTGTGCACCAGTGCGACAGCGGCTGGGTGCCCGTCTTTGTGGACCAGGAGCAGAGCATCGCCCTCATGTCTGTGGGCTTTCTGCTGGAGAAGCCGGATGAGGCCGTGGTGTGGAGAGGCCCCAAGAAGAACGGTAATGACCAGGCAGGGGCAGATGCCAGCAGCCTTCCAGCCTCTCCAGCAGACCCTCCTTCCTCAAGGCCACTGCCATCAGTAAAGTCAGAGGAGTTTAGCTATGGCCTCTCCACTGGAAGATGGCTCTTCCTGCAGAATTGCCCCCACCACTCACTATAAAGCAGCCAGGCCTGCACCAGGACAGCTGTGCAGGGCGTCCCTGGTGCCCAGACACAGGCTCTGGGTGGGTCATCAGATGGGACCGAGTCAGAGCAAGCATCTGTAGTCAGCGTCATTGGGAAGCCATTGGCCACAGCAGCCCTGTTTCCCTGTCAGGAGGGGTTGGGTCTGATCACACCTGCACCCTTGGGATGTAAGGACCAAAGACCACCCAGTGATCAGGGGGAGGGTGGCACTGAGGTTGGGCTGTGGTCCTGCCGGAGCAGCAGGTGGTGTTAAACCCTCTCTAATTGCAGGAAGGTGGCCAGGGGTGAGACACAAGCCCAGGCAGGTGGCTGCTTCTGGACCCACCAGCCAGGGTTCCACTGTAGGCCACCTCCTCTCCAGGCCTGAGGACTTGGGTGTCCCCAAGTCTGGGTACAGACACCCCCCCACCCCCACCCGCAGAGGGTCCCAGCTCAGTGTCCTGAGCTGAGGTCTCAGCAGGAGTCCGCTACTGGCCCTGCAGGGCAGGGTGTTGAGGCAGGGGTGGGTGCTAGGAGTGGCCCAGAAGCTGAGGAGGAAGAGGTGTTGTGGGGAGGGGACAGGCTCTGCACATGCCACCTTGGGCTGCAGGGTGGTCTGGGGCCTTCCAAGCATGTTCAATGGGGGCTGGTGGGGGCGCTGGCCTGACAAGCTGAGGCCCCTTCCTCGGGCTTGGTCTGGCAGCACAGACTTGCCTCTGCTGACCACATGGGCTTCACAGCACTGATAAAGCAGTTTGTGTCTGACGTGGCCTGGGGGGAACTGGACTACCTGGTTGTGGACACACCCCCGGGGACCTCTGACGAGCACATCGCTACCCTCGAAGCCCTGCGTCCCTACAAGCCCCTGGGGGCCCTCGTGGTCACCACGCCGCAGGTATGGCTCCCAGCTCCCCATGTGTGAAGACTGTCCCCAGTGCCAGCGGGGGAGGGTCTCCCTGCTCTTCGGCACCCCTTGGTTTAGAGTGCAGCTGGTCAGCCAGACATGTCTTCTTTGTCTCCAGGCAGTGTCCGTGGGGGACGTGCGGCGGGAGCTGACCTTCTGCAGGAAGACAGGGCTGCAGGTGATGGGGGTCGTGGAAAACATGAGCAGCTTTGTCTGCCCACACTGCGCGGTGAGTTGGGGCAGGTGGTCGGGACCGTCACAGGGCTGGTGGGCAGGCACAGGGCAGGTTCACAGGCACAGGAGAGCTGCTGCCACCTGCCCAGGCCACTCCCTGCACCTACAGAGTGTGGCAGGCAGGGCACTCACAGCCCCCGTCTCCTAGGAGTGCACCAACGTCTTCTCCAGGGGCGGCGGGGAGGAGCTGGCCAGACACGCCGGGGTTCCCTTTTTAGGTGAGTGCCTGAGAGCTGGGGGCAGCCGGGTCCAGCTCTCCCCTCTGGGGCCTCTGCTCTGGGTGGGCCTGACTTACCTGTGCCCACGGGGTGCCCAAAGAAGAGGAGAGCGGCAGGAGCCGTGTCTTTCTGGCTTCCTTGTGACACGCAAGGCACTGGCTGTGAGCACTCCTCACCTCTAGGAGATCCACTGCCACCAAGTGAGTGGGGCCACACGGCTGACATGCCTGCTGCAACCACTGAGCAGAGGGTGGGACAGCATCCACCCGGGCCGTGGCTTTGGGAGTGCCTCTTTTGGGGCGCTGAGGTCCCCAGAGCTTGTCCCATACTCCCTTCACGTGGATGGTCACTGTGCCGCCGGGCAGCGTGTGAGGGTCTCAGCCATAGCAGCAGCTGAGGGTCGCACCGCTTGCAGCCGCTGCCTGTCTCATGTTCACAGGCTCTGTGCCCCTGGACCCCGAGCTCACAAGAAGCCTAGAGGAGGGGCGCGACTTCATCCAGGAGTTCCCCAAGAGCCCTGCCTTTCCTGCGCTCATCTCCATAACCCAGAAGATTCTGGACAGGGCGCTGGCTCAGCTTTCTTGACTGAGGCGGCCCCTGCTCCTGACACTGAGAGGCGCTTACCGAGTGCAGGTCCGGGGAAGCCTACAGGTGCTGGCCCGGGGCCCTGGATGTGCAGATACCTCTCCGCCCGGCCCTGGGAGCTGTTGCCAGGGTTCCAGCGGCAGCTGGGGCTGAGGACAGCCATGGCCTGGGTGTGGCCTTGAGACAGCAGTGGTCTAGGCCCTGCACAGGCTTCTTCCCAGCTCTGGTTACAATCGAGCTTCACATCTGTGCCCCAGACACTGGCTGCTCCTTACAGCTGAGTGTCCACACCGCTCACAGGGCTCACTCAACATCAGCTGTCCTCAGGGGACCCAGGACTCCCATCCCCCGAGAATTGATGAATCACGTGTTGAGGGAGGAAAGCCTCCTGTGAGGTGCTGGACTGCCCCCAGGCATGTCTTGTAACTTTAGAGGAAGCTACCATTAAATTTGTCCCACCACAGTGCTTCCAAGTCTCACGTTTCTAGATCGTTCTGCCCTCGGTGGTCAGCCAGCAGGGCTGGACCAGCAGTTCTGTCAGCTCTGTTGTCGACAAGGCCCTGAAGACCAAGGAGAGGGTGCATTTGTTTCTCATTTGGTGGGACTTTGGGAAGATTTTATGATACCAGAGAAAGCCGCGGATGGGGAAGCTTAGCCTTGGGAGAACTGCCTGCACGGGGACGCTGAGGGCAGCCTGGGGCCTAGTGTGGCTGAGACGAGAAGATGAGGGTAAGAGTGAGCTGTGAGCCCAGGGTCTCCTCCTGTGCGTTGACCCAAGAAAGCCCGGAAAGCACGCCTTGTGCACAACAGGGCGGAGCGCGGGCCCTCGGCACAGGAGGCATGGGGGTGGGCAGGCCGCGAGGCTACCCCGGGTTCTGCGAATGGAGTTTCCTTGAGAGTAAGAGAAGGCCGCTGTTGAGGCCGTTGCCTGGCGTGCAGGGTGCTGGAGAAGCTGTGCCAGTTCCTACCTCTGCCCCGCCAGCCTACATCATCCAGAGCTAACTGTGGTGCCGTCAGCAGCACCTCAGTCTTCTGTACCATGCCAGTGACGAGGCTGCAGGGCCCTGACTACCCAGGACTGGGATGCCTCTGAGGACACTGCCTGGTGCCCAGCACAGTGTCCTAAAGAGAAGCAAAATGTGGAGGTTCTGGGAGGACCTGAGTAAGTCCCCATCAATTCCTAGGAGGGGGCAGGTGGGTATACTGGGGAGGAGCCCAAGCGGGCAGCTGTGAGGACCAAGAGGACACGCAGGGGCACAATAGAGTCTGGCCGGGGCCCCTGCATGGGATGGGCAGAGCAGGAGCAGGACATGGGCAGGGGAGACCGCAGCGTACCCAGGCCACGCCCTCCTTCCCCTCCCAAGTCCAGCTCTCGAGGTCACATGTGTTGTTTAGATTGCTTTTAATTGATGACAGCTGGGGAGCTGATGGCCTCCAGCCCTCCTGGCCAGGCCCCTGCCCACATGCCCTGAGCCAGCACCCACAGACTCTAGGACTGTCTGTCCCGAGCACTGGGGCGGTGTGCCTGTCTGACCCTGGGGACCGACTCCTGCAGGAAGAGTGAGGCCCTGTCCCGACCACAGGGCAGTGTCTGGCCAGGGTGAGCCCCACGTTAGCAGTGAGCAAAGTGGGCCTCATCGAGGTCCCGCAGGTCAAGGCCCACGGCGCCAGGAGGGCTGGCACAGGTGATGTTGTTGTAGGTGTACATGGGGGGCTGGTGGTCGTCCCCATCGGGCACAGCCTGGACAAAGCGGGGCACGACATTGGGGTTCTGCAGGGCAAAGTCCCGCAGCGCCTTGAGGGGACAGCCACAGTCCCAGGGGTTGCCCTCCAGCCACAGGCGCTCCAGACCTGGGGACTGTGGCATGAAGGTCTGCAGCGAGTTGTTCCTGAGGCTCAGGTAGCGCAGCCGTCCCAGCGGCGACAGGAGGCTGGTGGCCAGCACCTCCAGGCGGTTGTGCGAGACATCCAGCCAGAAGACCCGCTGCAGGGGGCCCAGGGCATCTGCAGGCAGCGCCGACAGCCGGTTGCGAGAGAGGAGCAGGTACTCCAGCTTGCCCAGGCCCTGGAAGAGCCGGCGGGGCAGGTGCGTGAGTTGGTTGGCAGTGAAGTCGAGCTCCAGGAGCTCGGCCAACCCCCACAGGCTCTGCTCCTCGATGCCCGTGATGCTGTTGTCCCTGAGGAAGAGCCTGCGCAGCCCCGAGAGGCCGGCAAATGTGTGTGGCCCAATGTGGCTTAGGCAGCTACCCTCCAGGTGCAGGCTGTGCAGCTTGCCCAGGCCCTGGAACACCTGCTCTGGGAGGCTCCCAAGACAGTTGCCAGACAGGTTCATGACAGCCAGGTTGAAGAGGCCAAGGAAGGCACCCGCCTTCACCTCCTGGATCTGGTTGTTGTTAAGTGCGAGCACCTCCAGCTGCCCCAGACCCTCAAACGTCTTCTCCGCCAACTGCCTCAGGCGGTTATGGCCAAGCCGCAGCTCCTCCAGGAAGTGCAGGTCCTTGAAGGTGCGGGGTCGCAGGCTGGCGATAGCATTGTATGAGAGGCGCAGGACGTGCAGGCCCAGCAGCCCCGGGAAGGTGTCCTCCAGGAGGCCGGTGACGCGGTTGTGGGACAACTCCAGCCAGCGCAGCGCCTTCATGCCGAGGAAGGCGCCGGGGGCCACGGCAGTGATGAGGTTGCGGTCCAGGTAGAGCTTTTGCAGCCGGGGCAGCTGCGTGAAGACGTTGGCCTTGATGCTCCGCAGTGCGTTCCTGCTCAGGTCCAGCTCCCGCAGCTCGCCCAGACCACAGAAGAGTGCAGGCTGCAGGTAGGCCAGCTTGTTGCCTGCCAGCACCAGCTCTCGGAGGTTGCCCAGGCCCTGGAACACGGTGTCGGGAAGCACCACCAGGCTGTTCCAGCCGAGGTTGAGGTCCCAGAGATTGGCCAGGCCTTCGAAGAGGCCCTCGTCTACCCTGCTGAGGAGGTTGTTGCTGAGGCCGAGTGAGGCCAGGCCGGGTGTGTGTGTGAATGTGCCGGCTGCCAGGCTGCGCAGCTCATTCCGCTCCAGGTGCAGGTGGTACAGGCTCTGCAGGCCCAGGAACGCCCGTGGCTCCAGACTGCCCAGCCCACTGCCCTGCAGGTTGAGGAAGTCGAGGCTGGAGAGGTTCCGGAAGGCCGCTGGGGGGATGGACAAGAGGCAGTTGCCGTCCAGCCACAGGGCCCGGGCGCTGTCAGGAATGCCATCAGGCAGCCGCGTGAGGTTCCGCGAGCTGCAGAACACGTTGAGCTCCTCCATATAGTCGTCGTAGCTGCAGGTGCAGATGGCTGGGCACTGTGGGCCCTCGGTGCCTCCCACTGTCCTGGGCTCTGCTCCCTTCAGGCCACAGGGGCCCAGTGCTGCCCAGGTGACCAGCAGCACCGCCAGGGCCAGGCCTCCTGCAGGGAGAGGGGCTTGGGGAGGCAGCTCCGAGGGAGCTCTGCCTAGGTGGGTGTGACACCAGCTTCCTGAGGCCTGGCCGTAGCAAGAGGAGGTGCCCATCTGAACCGAGGCTGTGCTCACCCCACATAACTATGAAATAGAGGCCAAGCGGGATGAGCAGGTCCTCAGGCTCAAGAGAGGCCTACACTTTGTGCCCCATGGGACCAGCAGGGTGGCAGTCCCTGTCTCAGTGCAGAAAGAGCCGAGGGCTTGGGCCACGTGGCTATGGCAGGCTGGGCCCCTGGCCATCAGGCTGTGTGGCTGTCTGCACCCCCATGCAGATGCTCCAGCCAGGCCAGGCTGCCACGCTGGCCTGGAGGAAGGAGAGGGATCTGAGCTGGAGCTGTAGGCTAAAGCCTGGCCATTTGGGGGATATTATGGAGCAGGCCAGGATGGGGTGTTTGCTTGCTGCCCTCGGAGAATGGTCAGTGAGTGGGTGCCCCCTGCCCTGGTGAGGCTTCCTGGTATGTGCAGCCTGCACCAAACCTTGACCCCACGCTGCTGGGGAGAGGAACCCCTGACCATCGACTTACCAGAGGTCAGGTTACGTCTTAGGACAAGGAGCACCAAGCCCCACCAACCCGCCAGCAGCCTCCCAGCAACAGTGTCCCCAAACCTGCTCTGCTGGGCACTGAGCTGCTCTCAAGAGAGCTGGCGCCCCCCACCCGCTGTGCCTCTGCTGTGGTGGGTAGGAGGGGGCCTGGAGCATGGGCTTGGGCTCGGGCTGGCCCAGGCCTCAGGAGGGCTCCTGGCTGAGATGGACAGGGTATGAGGTCCCCAGGGGAGCAAGTGCTGGAGGGGGGCAGTGGGCTGCCCAGTAAGCAGTCCTCGGCCAGGCCCTCGATGTGGGGATGAGAAACACCTTGCCCCATCCTGTACCCTCTGCACCACCCTGGTGTGCTGGTGGGGAGGTGGGAAGAGGAATCAGAGACTCTCTGGTGCCAGGCCCCCCCATGTCCCCCTTCCACCCCAGCACCCACATTCCCCACCATGGGATCTCTCCCTGCCAGCCCATCCAGAGCCAAGCCCCCCAGAGCTTCCCTGGCACTGCCAGCCCTCGCCTCAGCGAGCTCAGGGTCGTGGGCCGACCACCCCCAGAGTGAGTGGCAGGGAGTGCTCGGAGCCTCACCTTTCCTAAGGGCCATCCTGCTGCACAGCAGGCCACGGGGCAGGGGCAGGGGCGAGCGTGCGTCTGTCGGGCCAGCTGCTCTTGCTCTCTGGATTTCCCCACCACCGCCAGCCCAGCCCTGCTGGCCCCGGCTCCATTAACCCCCTCGTGCCGGGCCACCAGCATCGGCCCTGAGTCTCCTGGGTGCAGATGGTGCAAGGTGTGGCTGGGGGCTACATTTGCCCCACAGCCTCCTTCAGGGTCCACAGTGGGCTATGCCAAAGCTCTGGGGGCCAATGAGCCATCCCCTCTCCCAGCAAGGCTGGGGTAGGGCTGGGGCAGCCAGGTAGGGGTGGGGGTTCCCATGGAGCAGGCTTTGAGGGGTTGGTACCTAAGGCAGGTTTCGGGGCCCAGTGCTCTGCCAGCTCCCCCGCTATGGGCAAGGGACCCCCTAGCAGCCCCTGGGGTCTTGGGGACCCCACATTCTGCAGCCTGAGCAGATGGTTGTGTTAGGAGTTGATTGCTGCCCCATTTGTCCAAGCCCCGTTGCCTGGCACACTGCCCACGTGCCCTCCCCGGGGTGCCCAATAGCCTGGCCCAACCCAGGCCCAGCCTCGGCCTCTCCTGTGACCTCAGGGTTGGCTGGTGTCTGGCCACTGCCCCTCCCCCGGATCCTCTTCTAGGAATGCCTGGCAGGGCCACAGCCACCTCCTGTTTGCTGTCCCCAGCCCCAGCCTCCCAGGAAAGAGGCAGGCAGGGAAGAGCACAGGGCAGCCTGGCCTCTGCTGCCTTCGCTGTCCTCCAAGGCTGCAGGGAGACCCTAGCCACCCCATAGTCACCCCACTGTGTGTGCAGAGTCCACAGGGACATGTGCCTGGCCTGGTCTGAGATCACCCGAGTCAAGCAGGGGAAGGAGGCTCTCATGCCAGGAGAAACCACATCCCCCTCCCTACCTGGGGGGCTCTCCCGCTGCTGGCCGCTTGCCCTGCCCCTGCGCATCTCCAGCTCACTGTTACTTTCTCTCCAGGGCCGAACAGGTACAAGTTTGGCTGTCGCCCTGCAGGCCTGTTCTCTCCTCCATGCCCCCCAAGACCCTTCCTCTGGCTCTGTCAGTTGGGCCTGCCTGCTGGCAGGGCAGTAGGAATGTGTATGCACAAGAGGTGCTGGAAGGGGCAAGAAAAAGCAAAACCGGGCCTGGGAGGGCAAGGCTTATGGAGGTTTGTGGGACTCTCAGGCACAACTCTTGCAAAGCGTGGCAGAGGGAGATGGCAGGTGGGGGACCGCCCGCACACCTCCTGTCCCAGTGCTCCCCCAGCCTCCAAGAGCCGAGACTCTGCAGCTCCTGAGGAAGCAACCTTATCTCCTTTCCCTTTATCGAGCTTTGATTCTTTTCCAGGTCATTTCTCAGCTTCTCTTCTGAGAATTTATAGATCCACAGGGAGAAAGTCCACACCCAGAAAGACTCACAGATAAGTTTACACAGTAGAAAGTGCAGACTCAGCAGGGACTCTGGGCCCGGCCCACATGGGGGCCTCTCTGCCTGTGTCCAGGCTGCCAGGGGCTGAGGCTGGACTGGGGGCACGTGCCTTCCACTCAGGAGCCCCTCACTCTCCCGGTGGACCAGGAACGGAGAGTTAACATTACTGTCATTTTACTTTGGGAGGGTAGGAACGGAATCTCTTCCTGTATACCGCAAGCCGGGCTTTGTATGGCGGGGAAACCCTTACCAGGATTTTGGCAACTGGATTAGACATTTTTAAACCTCTCTGGAATCCTGCAGTAACACTGAGGCGTGTATACAACATAAATGTTCAGCCCACTGAGTTCCAGTGCAATCCCGACACACGGACACTCGCACACACACAGCCTGTCCTGGCTCCAGGCTGGTAACTTCCTGGCACTTTTTCCTAGTTTTACCCCTAAGTTTAGCTCAGCCTGTTTTTTGTTGTTGTTTGGGGAGGGGGGAGGGTTGGTTTTTGGCAGCTGGCAGGCATGGGGATCATAACCCTTGACCTTGGTGTTATCAGTCAATTGATTTTTGAGCTTTCTGAATCCTCTCACTCCCCCTGTGGAGGAAATGTTGCTTTTTCTTTTTTTCCTACCCACTTTTAATCTTCACGTGGATGGTGTCACAGGCTGCACAGGGCTTGGCTTCCTGTGTAACGCTGTCTGTGTGAGATGCAGCTGAGCGTAGATGCAACCGTCCCTGCCTTCTCAGCTACATCATGGAGCACATTCCCTGTTCTGTGGCTGCTGCAGGATGCAGCTCCTCCCCAGCTCGGGCCATTTGCAATGATGCCTGCCTCAATCACATCCTGGGGGGCGCATGCGTGCATGTCTGTTAGGAGAACCAAGTGGAATCGCTGCAACAGGGGTGTGTGTCTTCCTGGCAGAGGAGGCCACCCTCCCCAGATAGGCAGGATCCACACACAGCTGTTTACACTCAGCCCGGATGACAGCAGGTGGTGCCATGTTGGTGGTGCCATCATGTTTCACGTTGTCAGTCACCAGTGAGACCAAGCATCTTTTCAGAGGCTCCTGGGCCACTGGATTATCCTGCTGTGGCAAGTGCATGTTGAAGTCTCTTGCCAATTTTCTATCAGCTTGTCTGCCAGTCTGATTTGTGAGATGTTAGAAAAGCACCATATGTTCTGTATGGGGGCATCACCAGCATCTTCCTGCCCTGCAGCTGGTCTTTCCTTGTCTCACCGTGGTTCTGGTGTGAGTTCTTTGCTCCTGAGGAGTCGTTCTGGTGTGACTTCTTTGCAGCCTGAGAAGATGTCCCTTAAGTGTTACATACTGAACTTGTATTCCTCAAATACCAATAATAAAGATAGAAAACTGCCAAAAAAATTTCTATGCAGTCCCATTTACCAACCGTTTGTAGTTTCAAGTCCTATTTGGCAATGGACTTGAATATATATAAAGTATCTTGCAAACACTTTGTGCTTTTACCTTTCACATTGGTATCTGCAGTCCCCCTTCTGATACACTTCCTAGGAGCATGAGGTAGGGCTCAAGTTTAACACTTTCTCTGTGTGGGTTATGATGGACTCAGCACCAGTTAGCAAAGTGGCTGTCTCTGCTGGCTGTAAATCAAGGGCACGTGAGTCTGGGGGTGCCTCCCTCAGACTTTGTGGTCTCTCCTGTGCTGCTGTCACACCATCTGAATTGTGGAGGACTTTTGGTTAAGTTTTTGTGTTTTTTTTTCTGGCGGCTGGTGGCTGGCCAGAACAGGGATCAAACCCTGGACCTGAGTGTTATCAGCACCACACTGAGCTAACTGGCCAACCCTTTTCAGTCAGTTCTGATATCTGATGGGGCAGGTCCTCCCACCTCATACTTCAAGAGCATCTTGGCTCTCCATGGTCCTTTGAGTTTCCATAGAGACCTTAGAAGCCGCTTGTGAAGTTTCTAAAACAAAACCAAAAGCCTGTTGAAATCCAAGCTGTGCTGCAGTTCGTAGAGAGCTGACTGCAATATCGAGTCTTCCAACCTGTGGACATGCCGTATTCCCTCCTCTTAGTTTCTCTCAGGAGTGTTTTTGTAGATTTCTATGTTGGATCTTGCATGTAATTTTTAGATTTTTTCCTACGTAGTTATTTTTTATATTATTACATATGTTTTCTTTCTTAATTTCATTTTGTTTGTCAAGGGTGAAATTACTTTCTAGAAGTATGTTGGGATAACAAAGTATTAACTAAGGTACTGTTCTTACCTACCATCCTTTTTCAAAAACAGCCTCACTGATGGATAATTATAAGTCAGTGGTGTTTAGTAAGCGTGCGGACTTGTGCAGTCATCGCTGCTGCCCAGTTTCAGGCCATTCGCAGATGACACGTGGTCTGGCGTGTCAGGCGTCTCTCGCTGAGCATCGCGTTCCAGGTCCACACACGCTGTGTGTCAGCGCTTCACGCCTTGCTGTGGCTGAGTAATACTGTTCTGTGCACAGACCATATTCACCCACTATGGTCAGCTGACGGATACTTGGACTGTTTCCATTTTGGGATCATTATGAATAATGCTGCTGTAATTATTTGTATAAGTCTGTGTGGGTATATGTTTCGTTTATCTTGGGCAGATTCTTAGGAGTGGAATTGCTGGCTCACGTTACTTCTAAAACTTTTCCACGGTGACTGCACCAGCTCACACAGTGGGAGTCCCAGATTGATGGAGTTTGGATGTGTTGTCCCCTCCAAAACTCATGTGGAAATTTGATCCCCAATGTGGCAGTGTTGGAAACTGAGTCATGGTGTCGGATCCCTCATGAATGGATTAATGCTCTCCCTGGGGGAGGGGGGATTAATGAGTGAGTTCTTGCTCTATTAGTTCCCGTGAGAGCTCGTTGCTTAAAAATACCCTGGCACTTTCTCTCTCTCTTGCTTCCTCTCGCCATGTGATCTGCTTGTACCTGCCGGCTGCCTGCCTCTTTCCGCCATGAGTAGCAGCAGCCTGAGGCCCCACGCCAGATGCAGCTGTCCCAGAATCGTAAGCCAAATAAACCTCTATAAATTACCCAGTCTCAGGTAATTTTGTTATAAGCAACAAAGATGGACTAATAAATACACAGGTGCTCCAAACCTTCACTGGCACTGGGCCTGGGCAGGTTTTTGTTTCCTACTATTTTAACTGTAATGTGTTTTTCTCTGATAGCTAGTGGTGTTGATGAGCACCTTTTCATGTGTTTATTGGCCATTCTTTTATCTTCTTTGGTGAAATAGTCTATTCAAGTCTTTTGCCCATTTTTTAATTGGGTTGTTGGTATTGAGTTGTAAGACTTCGAATGTTATGGATACATGACTTTATATATTATGGATTACTAGGTATAAGATGTATACATCTATAAGATTTTAAGAGGTATATACATCTATAAGATGTATAGATTTTTTTGTCTCTGGTTTATCTCTTTATTTTTAAAATGTCTTTTGAAGCATATACATTTTTCGTTTTAATGATGTCCAATTTATTGATTTTTTTTTCTCTTATGGCTCAGGATTTTGGTATCCTATTTAAGAATTATTTGCTTAACCCCAAATCACAAAGACTTTCTCCTGCACCCTTCCTCTAAAAGTTCGACAGCTTCAGCTTGTACATTTAGGTCTGTGGTCCACTGTGAGTTCATTTATGCATGTGGTGTGAGGTGAAGGTCTAAGTTCACTTTCTTCCATGTGGACACGTAACTGTCCCAACACCATGTGTTGAAGAGACTATCCTTTCCCCCATTGAAATGGTTTGGCATCTTTGCTGAAAAAATCAATTGATCATAAATATAAGAATTTATTCTAGACTCTTAATTCTGATTCATTGATCTATATGCCTGTCTGCGCGCCATTACAACTCTTTATTACTGTGGCTTTATAGTAAGTTTTGAAATGAGGAGTCTGAGTCCTCCAACTTCATTCTTTTTCAGAATTGTTTCGGTTTTTGTAGGGTCCTGGTATTTCCGTATAAATTTATGATACGCTGGTCGGTTTCTCTCTGGGATTTTGATAGGGATTGCACTGGATCTATAATTTGGGGAGGACTTTTTATTTTTATTTTTTTAGACTTTTTTTTTTTGACTACTTACTGTTTTATTGTTGTCAATAAGTAAATTTAGGCTCGCTGGTTAGCTCAGCTGGTCAGAGCATGTTGTCATAACACTAAGGTCAAGAGTTCAATCCCTATACTGGTCAGCTGCCAACAAATAAATAAAAAAGAAGTAAATCTGGCTCACAGACATGTTCTAAATGGGTGGGTGGGGGAAGTTCTGGAAAAGAGAGACTGTGCAGTGATCTAACTCTAGGGCATAGAAGGCTGAGATAACCCCCTCCCCAATCTCCAGGTCCTTGCAGGGCCAGGGCAGGGGAGGGAAGAGCTGTGGATTGCTTGCCCGGCTCCAGGACATCTGCTTTCTGTCCCAGCGGGAATGCCAGCTGGGTATTGCTGAATCCTCTGGCTCTTGAAAGAAATGCCAGATACGTGGATTTTTTATGTGCAGTTTTCTAATTTTTAAATATTACAAACAATTCACAAAAAATACAAACACCGTTCAGGTGCAATATAAGAGGCTCTTGGCTGTGGCTTGTCAGACTGCTACCCCTCGAAGTATTCTCCAGGCTCCCATTGGGACTGGGGTCAAGTCAGAGGGTGACACTGAGACATTCAGCATTTTCAGGAATCCTGGGGTCCTCCCCAATCTGTGGTGTTGGAGTTAAGAAGTTGGGGTGCCTTGGTCCAGTCAGGGTTACCCAGCACATGTGGGGGTGTGTAAGTCCTAGGGCAGGAGGCCTGCAGAAAGAAGCAGGGCAGATATGGTGCACTGACACTAACAGGGCCCCCGCCCCCACCAGGAGATGTGCGTTGTCATGGTGATGGGAGGGCGGTGCCATACCAGGAACTCTTCCTCATGAGAACTTTTTTTTTTTTATTAAACCGGTAGTTTATTACGCTATCCAAAGGGCAAAGAGAACATATTCTACATTTTCTTCTAGACCAAGAACCTCTGGCCCCTCTGGTATGTCGGGGAGTCCACTGGTCCTATTGTATGAAAAATCATTATAGTTTTTCTTTTTTTAATTTATCAGTATACAATGTAGTTGATTTTCATGTCGCTTTACCAATTCCTCCTTTTCCCCCTCTTCACCCCCCCCATCAACATATCTGTTCACTTGGAGAACTGACACTTTAATGGTAGTCTTCCAATCAGTGAGCACGAAATCTCTCCATTTATTCAGGTCTTCCATTTCTCTCAGCAATGTTTTATAGCTTTCAGTGTGCAAATGTTACTCTTCCTTTGTTAAAGTGCAAGTTCCTATACATTTTATTGGTTTTGATGCTCTTGTGAGTGGAACTGTTTTCTTAATTTTTGGATTCTTATTAGTACATAGAAATACAATGAATCTATTAATCTTGTCTCCCACGACTTTGCTAAACTCATTAGTTCCAGTTGTGTGCATACATGTTCCTTAGAATTCGCTGTGTATAGGACCGTGTCATCTACGGGTAAAGACATTTTTCCTTTCCCGTATGTATGTTTTTGGGTTTTTTTTTTTTTTTTTTTTTTTTTTTTTGCACCTCATTGCATGGCCAGTGCAGTGCTGAGCAGAGCAGCAAAGGCAGACATCCTTGCCTTGCTCCTGGTGTAAGAGGGAAGCATTGTCGTTCACCATTATGAGACCAGCCGTCTGTGTCCATAGGTGCTGTGGTGGCTGAATAACACTCCCACCAACAGCATCAATGTCCTGACCTCTGGGGCCTGTGATCATGTCAGGTTACAAGGTAGAGGGGAGCTGAGGTTGCTGGTCGGCTGACCTTAAATAGTGAGAGTGGTGTGGGTGTTCCAAGTGCACCCAGGGTGATCACAGGGTCTGTACAAGGGGAACAGGGATTCATAAGATAGACATGTGTGACAGCGACTCAACCAGCTGTTGCTGGCTCTTAAGATGGGGGAGGGGCCACAGCCCAGGAATGCAGGTGCCTCTACAAGCTCGAAAGGGTGAGGACGCAGTCTCTCTCCTGGAGCCTCCTGAAGGAGCCAACCCTGCCCACTTCTTGATTTTCACCCAGGGAGACCCATGTCAGACTTCTGAACTCAAAACTTTAAGATAAAACTGTGTTGTTTTAAATCACTCAGGTGTGATTTATTACAGCAGCACTAAGAAACTGGCACAGAAGCCCTTTATCAGATTGAGGGAGCTCCCTTCTCCCAATTTGAGATTTTTATCATGAACAGGTGTTAGATTTGTCAAATGCTCTCTGCCTCCACTGAGGTGATCTTATGGGGTTTGTCCTTTGTTCTGTTGATAAGGCCTGTTACACTGATGTTTAACCTACCTGTCATAAATCCCATGGTGTATATTGTTGCTGAATTTGGGTTGCTAATATTTTAAGGATTTTTACATCTGTGTTCACAACAGACATTGATCTGCAGCTTTTGGGGCAGGGGGATGTCCTTCTCTGCCTTTGGAATGAGGATGATACCAGCCTCAGACTGAGCTGGCAGTGTTCCCTCTTCTGTGTTCTGAAAAAGGTTGTGAATGACCGTTGTTTTTATTCAATTTCTTGTTACAGGTCTATTCAGATTTTCTATTTCTTTTTGAGTAAATTTAATTTGTATCTTTCTAGGAATTAGTCCATTTCATCTAAGTTATCTAACTTGTTGGTACAGAGTTTTTCTAGCATTCCCATGTAAGTCTTGTTAATTTCTGTAAGATCAGTAGTGACCCTCTTTCCTCCATGATTTTGATAATTTATGTCTTCTAATTTTTTGGTCTAGTCTAGCTAATGGTTTGTCTATTTTGTTGATCTTTTCAAATAACTAACTTTTGGTTCTTCTGTTTCCTATTACACTGATTTCCTCTCTAATCTTTTTCTTCACTTCTGCTTCTTTTGGGTTTCGTTTGTGACCAGTACAAGGATCCAAAACCCTGACCTTGGTGTTACAGCACTGCGTTCTGACAAAGTGAGCCAGCCGCAGCCCTTGCTCTTTTCTTTAGTTGCTCAAGCTAGACACTTGCATTTTTTATTTCAGACTTTTGTTTTCTCATATAGGTGTTTAATGCTATAAATCTCCCTCTGAGCACTGCTGTAGCTGCACCCCCAGTTTTAATATTCTATTTTTATTTTCACTCTTTGACCCACACGCCATTTGGAAATGTTTTAATTTCCAAACACTTGGGGTTGCTCTAAACTTTTCTGTATGGATCACTAATTCTGCTGGGGTTAGAGAACATACTCTGTATAATGATAGTCTTTTTACATTTTATTGTGACGTGGTGTGTAGCCTAAGATATGGTCTGTCCTGGAGAATATTCCCTGAGCATCTGAAGAGGACGCTGGTGACGTGTTCTGTAAACAGCTTAGGCTCACTCTCTGTCTCCTTGCTGATGTCTGTCTATTTGTTCTTCCAGTTAGTGAATGAGGCATTAAAATCTCTCTGAGTGTTGTTGCTGAAAGATGAAATTATCCTCTCGATTCCTCCAGTTCTTCGTATGCTGCTGCCTGCCCCACCACCCCTGCCCGCTCAGATCAGACGTGAGGCATTCATTGCATCCACAGAGGACTGTTAGAACAGAAAGTAATTATTGGTTGATAAGATAAATTACAGTGTTGTAGAGTTTAAGAAGTCAAGGTTCTGGCCTAAGAGTATCTGCTGGAAAAACTCTCTGAGCTGGGTCGTGGGGTGCAGGGTGGTGGGAGAAGGAAGCAACAGAGGGGGCTTGCATCCTGCCTTCTCACACATGCCTGGGCATCAGTGGAGCTCACGGTGGGTTGGCGGTTCTGAGAGCAGAGGTGACCCCTAACCTTACACCCCTGCTGCTGAGGGAAGCCATCACTCGAGCAGAACGAGCTGTGGCCAGGGGCATCCTGCAGGCAGGACTGTCCTCTGGGATCTACAGTCCCCCTAGGCCAGGCTCTCTCCTGGGTCCATTGAATTTGACTCTTTCCTGGCCTCTCTGCTGCTCCACTCAAACGGTTATCTGTAGAGGTGGGTCTGAGAAGGCTTCTGCAAAGAATCCCCTCCTCTTAGAGTGCTGCTGACAGGTCAATGTGATGATGAAGTTTTACATTACACCAGAGACATGTGGGCGCACAGTGTTGTACCAACTGCCACTGAGCTGTGCATCTGGTTTTATGTTGTGTGAATCTCACCTCAACTGAAAAGAGTAAATAGTTTTTCTAGTTTCAGATTAGCAAACTACAGTCACTAAAGTCCTAAGCTGTCTTACAGCCGGAGAGAATTTTACCACACTGGGAGTTGTGCATGACGACACAGCAGGTCATCTGCAGGAATGTGGAGACCTGCTGGCAGCAGACTGCAGGGGGCCCAGGTGCCTGGTCTGCAGGAAGTAGGACCACACCAAGGGGGGAGAAGCCAGACAATGAGGCGCCCAAGGGATGGGTGGGCTTGACCCAGAGGCAGAAGCCAAGTGTCAGACGAAAGGCACCTGGATGTGGCCTGGAGAGAGACACAGCACCCCAGACCACACTTGGCCAGGGACACGGGGACCAGAGCAGTGGAATAGCACTTTAAACGTAAAAATCCTCCGAGTGAGGCAGGAGCAAGTCACAAAGACAGCACCCGGGCGTGTGTTCACATTTGATGCAATAACATCAGCTCACCTCAGACACCTGTGCACGTGTCAGAGAAGAAATCAAAACGGAAGGCAATGAAAGTCCAACACAGCCATGTTGTGGCACACAGCACTGGACACTGCAGGGAATCCTTAGCCTTACGTCCGCACCAGGAAGGTGAGAGAGGCCCGCAAGCTTGGCATTCAGTGCCTCTGGACATCATCCTGTGGGTCCCTCCTCGAACTGCTCTGACTTGCAGCCTCTATGTTAAAACTGTCACCAAAAGCATGGCACAAGGGCCGGCCCGTGGCTCACTTGGGAGAGTACAGTGCTGATAACACCAAGGCCACGGGTTCGGATCCCTATATAGGGATGGCCAGTTAGCTCAATGGGTGAGCATGGTGCTGACAACACCAAGTCAAGAGTTCAGATCCCCTTACCGGTCATCTTTAAAAAAAAAAAAATGGTACGTTCCTATGTTCTGCGAGTCATTCTAGCAAATTGATGAATCTGAGGGGATCGTGGGAACCCTGGAACTTGTAGCCAGTAGATCAGAAGTGCAGGTGGCTTGGGACCCCCCAACTCACAGCTGGTGTCTGAGGTGTGCTAGCCTCGCTTGGCCTTCAGGGTCTGCGCTAACTGGGCAGTGGGTGTCAGAACTGCACTATAGCATCAAAGACCCACAAGTGGACTGACAAACAGCACATCCACATTGCAGTAAGTCCCTCTTCCCACCCTAGTGTGTCAGCAGCAGTGCAGTCCACATCCCAGACAGAAGCACCCTGACAAGCAAGGGCCTGGAACAGCCAGAGTCTACTGACAAAGAAGGTGGGCCAGGGTCCCTCCCTGATGATGAGGAATCATTCTAAAGCTAGTGACATCAGGACAGACAGACCTGCTGACAGAGCACACGGAACAGTCCACACCCACAGAAGCTGGCAGTACAGACAAGGGGCAGGAATACCTGGGTGTCCATCCCCCATGGGAGGAAACAAAACCAGGCACCAGGCACAAAAAGCATTTTCATGTGAATTATAAACCTAAATGTAATAAGCAAAACAAGAAAGCTATTGAATTAATGTCAGGGTAGGGAGAGAGTTGTCAAACTGGACACATAAGCATTTCCTGTGGACGAAGCATACACACTTGACTTCATTAAGTTACGAATCTCTACTCCACAAGACAGCTGCAGGAAGCCAGCAATGAACTAGCCACGCATGACAAAAAATACGTAAAACACGCAACACAAAGCAAAGGACGTAAAATAGGATATACATAAAGAACTCAATTTTGAAGCCACTCTGAGAAAGCTAGGGGAGGACAAGCACACAAGAAGTCCCCGACCTCTCCAGCAACCAGGTGAACACACATTAAAACCCCTGTAAAATACCACTTCACGCCCCCAGGTGGACAGAAATTAGTGGGTTCAGTACCAAGTGCTGACGAGGGTACAGAGCGACCGCACTGTGTTGACCCCATGGTGGACTAGAATGGGCTCCGTTGTTTCAGTGCATGGGCCAAAGTTATCCAAATTTGAAAATGCACTTTCTCTATGGCCAGCAATTCCACTCTGACTGTACCCCAAGGAGTCCCTTCCACAAGAGTAGCGGGGCCGCACTATTTGCAGCAGCAAGAGACGGGGCCCCACCCCCACGTCCCACCGCAGCAGGTAAACAGGGCGGCTCAAGCGCACCCACCAGCTGCCACATTGGCAGTGGCCAGCAAGCCCCGATCCACACTGCGCTGGGGGGGTAGTGGGCACGGTTTTCATGTTCACACACTTTCTAGGTATTTTGTTCCTATGCTTTATTACCAGTCATTTAAACATGCCACACCACGGCAGTAGTCGGGGTCACGGGACGGCGGGGAAACCTGGCAGGCTAAGCCGAGGAACACGCACACCCATAGACAGCCCTTCTGCCCAGGGAAGCCCGGCCTGCACAGGAGGCACTTGAGCCCACAGCAGGCCCACGTGTGTCTCTGGCTACTGCAAGCATCAGAAAGCAAGGTACAGAGTGGCACATATCACAGCGCCGCTCCCAGGAAGGGGCTGTGCAGGGTGTACCACAGTGCAAGGTACACCTACACGCGGGCACTTCCCGTTCCGTGATGCAGGGCAGGGGCCTGGAGGCCACAGGGAGCTTTGCTCCATCTGTAAAGTTTATTTACACAGGAATGAGCTTGTGCAATTCTCATGCAATTTTAAAATGTCCTGGATCCCAAACCCACAGCTGAGCAGCCCATGCAGCAGCTGCAGAGCCCTGAGCTGGAGGGTGGCACACAGAAAACCGCACTGTCATTATCGAACCGGCTGCAGGCCCATCCCTAATGATGCTTGTTGCAGATCAAAGGCAACCTTCCAGAATCCCTTTGTCCATACAGGACCCTGTGGTGGTGCTGCCCCTTGGGTCTGGGCTGCACACCTGGAGACTCATCCTTTCCTCCTGACTCAGGGCCCAGGTGCTGCCTCTCCCTGCCCCTCCCCTCTTGGACCCCCCACCCACTCTGCCTGTGATGTGACTCAGTGGGGCTGAGCTGGAAAGGACGCGTGCCACCCACCCAGCTCTCTGGGATCCAGGACCAGACTGAGGTCACAGACCAAGAGCCAGGCCTGGGAGGGCAGCTTCATGGCCGGTGATCTGCGTGTTCTCAAGCAGAAGAGGAGGGAGTGGCTGCAGGGCAGGGACACCCTCCTAGAGGCCTCGGGATTGGACCATGAACAGGGGTCGTGAAGGTGTCAACTGTCATGGTTCTGACAGTCACATCAGCACCTGGCCGAGGCCACAGCAAGGACACCCACTCACCACTGACAGAAGTCATGGTGCCCATCAGCTCCTTCGCTGGAATGAGGCAGTGTACCCCACTGTCCCTGGGGACTTCTCAGGACAAGGCAGCCTCTTGGGGGTAGTCTCCTTCAACCTCAGCCCGCCACACCCAGACACATGCTGGGAACTCCCCCAAGGACAGGAAACAGCCCCCAAGTGCAGGCTCAGCCACAACACCAAGCCAGGAGCCTCCAGGCCCGGGCAGAGGACTTGGGCAAGGGAGCCATTGATGTCCCTGACCCAGGAAAGTGCTCACAACTTTTACTGTGCCCAGGCTGGGAGGGGATTCTGCTCTCAAAGGCTTGAATCCATTCTTTCCATGTCAATATGACACAGAACCATAAAGGTATTAATTCCTTTCCAGGGGGGCATTACCCCTCTAGGCGGCAGACAGACAAGGTAGATCGGAGGGAAAGTCGAGGAGGAGGACCCGAGGGCAAAGACAGGCATCTGCTTCCTCCCCACAGAGCCAGGAAAATGGGGGAAAAGGGGCAGCTCTTGTTGAGGCATCCCACCCACCCACCCCCACCATGGGTAAGGACCAGAGAGAATGCACAGAATCTGCAAGCGGAGGTTACAGGAATAAATACTTTTTAAGCCTCTCATAAATATGCATTAGAACATTTGAAAACATAGGCAAAGTGCTCTGCAATTAATTTAAAATCAAATCGAGACTGTGCTTCCTGCAAGGCTAGCCAGAGAGTTGATTACCTAAAACATCCTAAGCTCACAGGCCCCTGAGGGCAGTGGCCACCTCAGTCGCGGGGCACCTTGAACTGGTCCTTCTCTCTGCGGAGGGCCCTCATGGTGGTCACAGGGTCTGTCTCACCCGCATGCTGCTGCACCGTCTTCTCCCTGCAGAGACGATGCTGGGCTGCAGGCTGCACACAGAGTGCAGGGTGCCTGGCAGGGTCAGACGTGCCCCCAGAGGTAACTGCGACAGCCCACGGCCAGCTTGGGTTGTCTGCATGGTGGCCACTCCCAACCTCATGGAGAGCAAGAAGACACCACTCGGTGCTGCCCAGGGCCTGAGGGAGTGGTGCCACCTCTTACGGATCCTGGGATCCTGGATTGGAAAGGCCCTTGCCAAGAAAATCCACCGCCACCCCACTTTTAAGAAAAATAGTCAGGCTCTTCAGCTACACTCAGTAAAGACCACTTTGGACCTGAGACCCAGCTCAGCTGTCTGCTTGAAGTAAACTCACCACGGCCGTGACGTGGGGACTGGGCGAGCTGCCTCACCTCACTCTCATGAAGGGGTTGTAGGTGAACTCCTCCGCCATGGTGGATGGCACCGTAGGCTCCCCAATGCTGTACTTCTCCTACAACAGACGCGGCCCTTTAATGTAGAAACTTCTGAAGATGATGTTTCAAAAAACCTTCTAAGGATCTTAAACCACAGCCCAACCTATAAGGCACAGTGAACAGAGCCAGTTCCTGATTTTCCACTAAGAGCAAGGCCAGGCCATTCCTTGCCCGTAGAGAAGGGAGAAGCCTGGGTGTGTCCACGCTAGGGGTGAGCTGTCACTGTCCCTGCATCCCTCCTTCCCTGGCTCTCTTGGAGGTGGAGAGAAGGGACGGAGCTTTCTTTCTGTTAATATGAAGTTATGTCTACTACACATTAACAATTAGTCTCATTAATTATATATGTTAACATAGAAGTGATAACTAGCAAAATGTAGAAAACACAGAAAAGAACACAGCCCCACGGCCCAGGCAAGCACGTGTGGGGAGGAATGATGAGGTGGCAGGTGCTGGGGCCCTACCTGGGGCAATGGACCCTCCTCTTGGGGAGGAGGACCCAAGATGAGCCCTGGGAAGGCCCGGGAGCCCTTGCAGGCAGCTCAGCATCTCAGGATGGTCTCCTTCTACCAACACTGACCGGGACAGACAGAAGAGGAGCAAACCCAGCCACTACACTCACAAGGGAAAATGGCAGGGGGTGGTTAGCCGTCAGAGCCAGACAGGAGCTGCTGGCACCCACGCCCAGGCTTCCTGACCCAAGGGGTCCTCAGACCCAAAGATCCGCAGCCCCACCCACCTGCTGGGTGCAGTGCATCAAGTAGGGGTCTGGAGGGAGTGTTGTATAACACTCCCTGTGCTTGCTCCAATACCCTTACTCCTCCTAAGAGATATTCCTCCACCTTCTGTGAGGGAAGAAAAGTTAACTCTTCTAGGAATATTTTTAAAATGGGTCTTTATGTGTATTATTGGGGGAGTGTAAAATGCCATAACCTTTTGGATTATCTATTAAAATGAGCACTAACACTGTAGCAGTTTTTCCTATGAAAGCATGGAGCATGCAGAAATATAAAGACTGACATGTACAGCTACTCATTGTGGCATTCATAAGAACAATCCCTTCCTGATGGGACTGGCAGAATGACAGGTGACACCCACACATAGTATACTTTATACCTATTAAAAAAGAATAAAGGATGGGTGGACAGACACAATAAAACAAATACGGTAAAATGTTAATGGTAGAAAATAGGTGTTAGGAATGTGAAATTCTCACAACAAAATGTTGAAAAGGCTAAAAAGTTTAACATAATTCAGTATAATCCATGTGTCAAAGAAAAAATCACGAGGGATTTTTTTTTTTCCTAAAATTTCAAATTGAAGATAATGAAAATACATTATCAACATTTGTGGGATGCTGCTAAAGCAGTGCTTGGTGGTAAGTTTTCAGCTTTAAGTACTTATATTAGAAAAGCAGAAAGGTCTAATATCTATGTCCTCAAGTTCCACATTATGAAACCTACAAAAATCAGAGCAAATCTAAAGTAATTAGAACAAAGGAATTAACAAAGACTGGAAATCGGTGCAATAGAGAAACAATCAGTAGGAAAAATCAAGGCAAAAGTTGTTTTCTTAAAAGATCAACAAAATTGATAAGACTGATGAAGAAAAAGAACAGAAATAGGCAATATCAGGAATGAAAGAGGGGACATCAGCATGAATCCAACAGACTGGGCGAGGGATCATGTTGATCTAAATTTAAAAGATAACTATAAAACTTCCAAAAAAAAATTGGAAAAAACTTCCTGACCTTGGGATAGGCAAAGATTTCTTTTCTTTTCTTTTTTTTCCTTTTGTTTTTTTTTTTTGTCTTTTTTCGTGTCCGGCAATGGATCGCAACCCTCAGTGTCGCGCCCGTACCAGACCGGGACCGGCAACGGGATCGCAACCCTCGGTGTTGCGCCCGCACCTCACTCAGCCAGTGAGCGGGAACCGGTCTGTATGTGGGATCCGAACCCTCAGCGGGAGCGCCACCGTGCTCCCATGCGGCGCACTGTAGCAGTGCGCCACCGGGCCGGCCCAGCAAAGATTTCTTTGACAGCAGAAAATAACTATGAACCATAGAAGAAAATTAATATATTAGACTTCATCAAAATTAAAAATGCTTGCTCTTCAAAAGACATTGTTGAGAAAATAGAAGGCAAGCCACGGAACAGGAGAAATTATTCACAATACACATCTCACAAAAGACTTGTATCTAGAAGGTGCTTTTAAAAGACTGATAAGGGCCGGCCCGGTGGCGCACTCGGTAGAGTGCGGCACTTGGGAGTGCGGCGGCGCTCCCGCCGAGGGTTCGGATCCCATATAGAGACCGGTCCACTCCCTGGTTGAGCGCGGTGCGGGCGCGACACCGAGGGTTGCGATCCCATTGCCGGTCGTGGTACGGGCGCGACACCGAGGGTTGCGATCCCATTGCCAGTCGTGGTACAGGCGCGACAACGAGGGTTGCGATCCCATTACCGGTCACGAAAAAAGACAAAAAGGAAAAAAAAATTTAAAAAAATAAAAGACTGACAATACCCAGTGTTGGCAAGAATGTAGACCTGGAACTCTCACACTTTTCTGGTGAGAATGTAAAATAATACGAGGGTACCTGGAAAGTAGAATTAAAAGATAATACAAATCTTTCCATAAACTTTTCAAAGTGCTCTCGTATGAGCACTTAGGGAAAAAGTTTGGCAGTTTCTTTAAAAGTCAAACACATCCTACCATACAACCCAGCCATTCCAACTCCTGGGTATTTACCCAGGAAATTAAAATATATGTCACACAAAGACTTGTACATAAATATTCTTTTTTTTTTTTTTTATTAAAGATGACTGGTAAGGGGATCTTAACCCTTGACTTGGTGTTGTCAGCACCATACTCACCCAGTGAGCGAACCAGCCATCCCTATATGGGATCCGAACCCATGGCCTTGGTGTTATCAGCACCACACTCTCCCGAGTGAGCCACAGGCTGGCCCCTGTACATAAATATTCTTAGCAGCTTTATTTACAATAGCCAATAACTGGAAATAATGTCTATTGACAGGAGAACGGACAAACATAATATGGTATAGCCAAACAATGGAATACTAAGCAATAAAAAGGAATGAACTACTAAAACATGCAGCAAAATAAATGAATCTCAAAATCATGTTGAGTGAACTATGCGGAATGAGTACATCTATATAAAATCCTCGAGCATGGAAACCAAGCTCTGGTGACATACAACAGATCAATGGTTATCAGGAGCTAGGGCAGACAGAATGAGGCATGAGGACACTTTGGGGGATGATGGAAACATTCTGTTTCTTAATTATTGTGGTGGTTGTTTCCTTTTCAAAATTCATTGTTCACTTTAAATGGATTGCAGTTAATTACATGTGAATTAAACCTCAAAGATGATATTAAAAAGGGGAATCTTATGAAAACTATGCCAATAAACTTGAAAACCATGATGAACAAATTTCTTGAAAAAGACAGTTGCTAACAAAACTGACTCAAGAAGAGAAATTTAACAACCCTATACAAATTAAAGACATTGAGTTCACAACAAAAAATCTTTCCACAAAAAGAATTCCATGGCCAGTTGGCTTCACTGGTGAATTCTAACAAACATTTAAAGAATAATCACATAAAAAACATGGAAAATGGGAGGAAACACTTTCCAACTCATTACCCTGATATTAAGACCAAGCAAAGCTATTACAAGGAAATAAAACTACAGACAAATATTCCTCATAAACACAGACACAGAAGGAGAAACTAGAAATATACTATAAAAAGGGCAAATACACCATGACTAAGGTTTATCCAGATAGCAAGGTTGGTTTAACATTTTAAAATTGATCCATGTCTACCATATTAAGAGTGAAGAAGAAATACCATATGATTATATAATAGGTAAAAGAAAAATCATTTAGCAAAATTTAATACCCACTCATGATAAAAAAAAAACTCTCAGCAAACCAAGAATAGAAATGAACTTCCTCAGCCTGATAAAGAGGATCTACAAAAAAATCCCACAACTAATATCATACTAACGATGAAAGACAATGTACTTCCCCTAAGACTGAGAACACAAAAAGGATGTCCACTCTTATCACTTCTATTTAACACTATACTGGTGATCCTAGCCAGTGCAATATGGCAAGAAAAATAAAAGGCATACAGACTGGAAAGGAAGAAATAAAAATATTAGATGACATGATTGTGTACTAACTAATCTATGAATAAAGATGCTAGAACTAAGAGTTTAGCAAGGTTACAGGATACAAAAAGTCAAAATACAATAATCAGTTGTATTTCTAAGTACTATCAACAAATAATCATTTACAATAAAATCCAAAAACATGAAGTAGTTAGGGATAAACTTAACAATATGTACAAGACTTTGAACACGAAAAATCACAAAACATTGCTGGGAAAAAAGGAAAATAATGACCTCAATAAGTGGAAAGCTACCTCAAGTTCACAGAAAGACTTGCTGTTGTTAAGATCCCAATTCTCTCCAAATCTATCATAAGAACAGAGTCCCAAGCTGGCATTTTTGTAGAAATTAACAAGACAATTCTAAAACTTATGTGGAAATACAGGGGACTTAGAAGAACCAAAACTATTTCAAAAAAGAATAAATTTAGAGGGTTTATACTACCTGATTTCCAGACATAAAGCTACAGTAATAAAGACTATGCTTTGATACAAGGTTGGTCACATAGATCAATGAAACAAAAGCTTCCAGAAGAAGATTCACACACACATACAGTACATTTCTTTAAAGCAAAGGTGCCAAGGTAATCCAATGAGGAACAGATAGTGTTTTCAGCAAATAGTGCTGAACTGGATATCAAAATGCAAAAAAGTGAAACTTGACCTTCATCTTATGGAGGAAAATGAAGGAGAACACATGTTAAAGATGGAGGCACTTTTGCTCTCCAGGATTTAGACCGTCTCAGCAGAAATGCAAATAGACTGGGTCAGCAAGAATTTGCAAGGCTTAACCACAAACCACAGACTTCCTATTGAGTTACCTAGGAGATGAGGAGGTGTGGGAAGCGTTTATAGCTGGCTAAAACATATATAATACCTGTTTGGAGACAATAAAGTTGCTTAGTGCATGTGCTAAGCCCCAAACTTTGTGTCTGGTTTCTGGTTGCCCACCTCCCTAGGCGACAGCCCCTAGCTCAAGGAGTGGCCTGAGCAACTCACCTTGCTCCACCCTCTTGGCAGGGCTGCGTGCAGCCCTGCTCCCTGGGGGACTCCTGGCAGAGGCTATGTGTAGTCCTGCCTCCTGAGACCCCCAGGACCAAGAGAAAGGTGCATCCTTACACCATACACAAACATTAACTTGAAATGGGATCACTGTAACTTTATATAAAAACTAAGACTATAAAAGTCCTAGGAGAAAACATAAGAGAAAATCTTTGTGACCAAGGAGTACTCAAAGACTTCTTAGATAAGATACAAAAAGCATGAAAGAAAAAAATGAATAAACTGAACTTCACCAAAAGTGTAAACTATTTTTCAAAAGACACTGTTAAGAAAATGGAAAGTCAAGGGCTGGCCTGTGGCTCACTTGGGAGAGCGTGGTGCTGACAACACCAAGTCAAGGGTAAAGATCCCCTTACCGGTCATCTTTAAAAAAAAAAAGAAAATGGAAAGTCAAGCCACAGACTGGGAGAAAATATTTTAGAGATATAATTAGCAAATACTTGTTCCCAGATTACGTAGGAAAGTCTTACAACTCAATAACAAAACAACCCAATTTTTAAAATGTACAAGAGATTTTAACATATATATCACAAAAAGAGGCCACAAAGGGCCAATAAGCATGTGAAGAGACAGTCAACTTAATTAGTCATCAGGGAAATGTAAAGTTTTAAAGCACAAGGAGATACCGCTACACACCTATTAGAATAGTAAAAATTTAAGAAACCAAGTGTTGGCTGGAGTGTGGAGAAACTGGAACTCATGCACTCATAGTGGGAATGCAAGATGGTACAACTCCTTTGGAAAACAGTTTGGTAGTTTTTTGGTTTTTTTTTTTTTTTTTTTTTGTCTTTTTCCGTGTCCGGCAACGGATCGCAACCCTCAGTGTTGAGATTCACTCAAAACAGGTACATTAAGATTCACTCAAAACAGGTACATTAAGATTCACTCAAAACAGGTACATTAAGATTCACTCAAAACAGGTACATTAAGATTCACTCAAAACAGGTACATTAGATCGCAACCCTCGGTGCTGCGCCCGCGCCTCGCTCAGCCAGTGAGCGGGAACTGGTCTGTATGTGGGATCCGAACCCTTGGCGGGAGCGCCGCCGCGCTTCCCAAGCGGCGCACTAGCGCAGTGCGCCACCGGGCCGGCCCTTGGTTTTTTTTTTAAAGATGACCGGTAATGATATCTTAACGTTTGGCTTGGTGTTGTCAGCACCACGCTCAGCCAGACAGCGAACCGGCCATCCCTATATAATAGGATCCAAACCCATGGCTTTGGTGTTATCAGCGCTGCACTCACCCGAGTGAGCCACGGGCCAGCCCCAGTTTGGTAGTTTCTTAAAAACTAAACATACATTTAACCATACAACCCAACAATTCCACTCAGGTATGCACCAAAGAGCAATGAAAACATGTCCACAAAAGATGTGTACACAAATGTTCATAGCAACGTTATTCATAATAGCAAAAACTGCAAACAACCCATATGTCCACAAACAGATGAACTGATAGACAAACTGTGGTCTATCTACACAACAACATACTGCTCAGAAATAAAAACATGAATGGGCTGGCCAGTTAGTTCACTTGGGAGAGTGTGGTGCTAGCAACACCAAGACACAGGTTTGGATCCCCGTATCAGCCAGCCACAAATAAAAAAAAAAAAGAAAAAGAAAAAAAAACATGGATGAATCTCAAACATCGTGCTGAGCAAGAACCACATAAACAATAATATTATACGATTCTGTTTATATGAAACTCTAGAATAGTGACAAAGCAGATCAGTAGTTAGCTGGGGAGTGGGTGCTGAATGGGAAGGGGCAAGAGAGGCTTTTGGGGCAGTGGAAATGTTCTATATCTCGATTGTGGTGGGGATTACATGGGTGTATACATTGTCAAAATCCATCAAACTGCATAAGATTCACTCAAAACAGGTACATTATATGTAAGTTATACTCAAAATTTGTTAAAAGTTATTAAAAGCAGATAACTAAGAAGGAGGTCACAAAATGCTATTATACTATGTATACAGTATGAGTTTTTATACTATTAGTACACGTGTAGCGTAACAAAACAAGAGTATCTTCTGGTGAAGGTACTGTTTGAATTTTTAGAATGAAGATAGATATTATTTTGTAAGCTCCCCCCCAAAATTGAAGAACATGCTTGACAAAAATAGGTGTTTATTAAAAACCACACGCAACAAACCCACCTGAGATAGCACCACTCACTGAACTCTGCAGAGGGGGCCCACCCCAGGCCTCCCTGTGCGCACGTGGCCTAGCGACACTGGTTTCCACTGAGCTACGGGGAGAACCCTCACCTGCTCCTGGCTGCCCGCGGCCCAAATGCCCTGGGCTGTGCCGTCAGGCATGTTTGGAGATCTGGCTGAGGTAAAGGCCTTTTAGACAATGAGCCTCATGGGCCACACCCTGAAGGAACAGCAGAGGCAGTTTCCCCAACAAGGCCACGGCCCATGACAAAACCACATGGTCCCCATCTGACTCGACTGCTTGGGGTGGGACACAGGGCCAGACACCTGCAGCTTCAGCCTTGCCTGGGCGCTTGTTAGAGATGCAGAATCTGAGGCCCACAGGACCCACTGAGTTAGACTGGGTCTCAAAAAGCCCCCCAGGCTTGTCCCACAGCTGAAGCTGGACTAAAACCCAGACTTGTTCACTGGGCTCAGAGGCACAGAGTGTCCACCTGCTTGGGGTGGCACTGTGCACACCAGCAACCCAGGACACTGTGCAGGAGAGCCCCGGGGAAGTCATTTCCTGGTGACCAACCTCATGGGACACACCCCAGTAACCTGTCCCACTAACCTTGGCCCAGGCCAATTTCTCTTGAACGGCAGCATTGTCAGGTTCCACGTGGCGCGCGAACTTGAGGTTGTTGATGGTGTACTCGTGGCCACAGTAGATCTTCTGAAGAAAAGCCAATGCAGGAGCTCTGAAGAGACTGATTAATCCTCCCCTGGAAACTCTTTGGGGAGGGGCCCTGGGAGCCTCCGGGCCAGATCCTGCCCTTGTCCAGACCTGGGTGCCTCATGGGCAGCGGGCACCCATGGAGCCATCCCTCAGGGCTAGACACTTCTTGCGGGTATGTTAAACACCAATATGAAGTATATGAAGGAAATGCCTCTGCCCCTTGCTCTGCCCAGCTCGCAGGTGAGGCCCGTGCAGTGAGACCCGGCCATGAGCGCCTTCTAAGGGTGGCCCAAGGGCTCCAGCTAGACCTGGAACAAGCGCCACAACTGTTGCTGGAGGCTCCTGGGACATGAGAGGTGAGCAGCCCACCTGACATCAGGCAGAGCCCCACCCTGCCCCTGGGGTCCCACCCTCAGTGGGCCACCGACCCCAAGCCAGACAGGGAGGCACTGCCTACTGAGTCTGGAGGAAGCCGGCCCAAGACCTCGAGCAGAGCTTTGTACATCTCATCTGCGGTCCCTTCGTAGAACTTCCCACAGCCAGCCACGAACAAGGTGTCACCTGAAAAAGGAACAGCAGCCACGCCGTGGAGGGGCCAGCCTGGGAGGAGGGCTGGCGGCTGAGACTCAGAGGTGCCGGGAAACTGGGGATGCTGACCTCCCACCGTCAGGGCTGAGCCCTGGGCTCACCAGGCAGAGCCCCAGAACCCCAGACCCCAAATTCCAGCTGCTCTCTGGCCATTTCTACCTAAACATCCCAGCATGGCTGAAAGATGACCCAGAACTCTCCTTTCCCACCCTCCCCCAACCTTCGCCTCAAATCTCCGGTGATACCACCAACCACCCAACTAGCTTTTCAGACATGAAACCTAAGTCACTCTGACTCCTCTCTCACTGCTCCACCCCACCAGCCACAGCTGAGACCCTCACAAACCCTACCTTCTCCCCACCCACCCAGACGCCCCTCCCAGGCCCCTCTGCATCTTCCCTTGTCCTGGCTGGCAGCGCCACCCTGTAACCAAGATCTCACCACCCTGCCTGAGCCCACGAGGAGCCCCTTGAGCAAGGTGGGCAGGAGGGAGAGGCGGGGGGTCCACAGCCCATGTGTCCTACACTTCACAGACTCACCACATCCCCTTTGCCCATCAAAAACCCACCCTCAAGTGGTCCAGGCTCCTTCCTGCCTCGGCCCCTAAAGACAGCTTCCCCCCACTGGATATGCACCCCCCTCCTGCTCTGTGGTCACCCCAACGCTTGGCCAGCGACGAGCACAGCAGAAGCTGTCGCACTTCTGTCTTCCAGGACCCCACCGTCCCTAGCTCCTCCATCACAGCTGAGAAGAAGGGTCGCACTGGTCAGCTCTTCCTGGGGAGCTGTGGGCCCACACCCCAGAGCCATGAGGCAGAGTGGTCATGAGCCAAAGCCACAGAGCTGGGACAGGATGGTGGGAGCCTACGAACCTCGGTACTAAGGCTGTTCCCCTGGATGGCCCTGGACCTCCAGTCTGGGGACAGTGAGAGGCCAGGGAAATCCTAGAGACAGGAAGTGCTGGCCTCGGGCTCTTCCTCCAACTGACCAGTAGCGTCACAGTGGCACATGCCATCGTACATCGCCAGCAGACACCCAGCGTGACCCAGGGGCCTCCATTTCCTGCCCCTGGCAGTTGGGCCTGCCTTTCTCCTGCACAGTCCTTGCTCTCCCCTCCCTTTGCCGCCGAGAGTGCCTGTGACGTCCACCCCACAGCAGGCCAGGCACTGTCCCAGCCTCTGCCCCAGCTGCCTCTCCTCCCTGCACAGCCCTGGACTCTAGGCTCTAGCTCTCCTGCCTCAGTGGACACCCACAGTGCAAGTGTCCTTTGGGCCTCCCCTTCCCTGGCCAGCCGAACTGCCTCAGCGGTCACTGCTGTGAGGTAGGATCCCACACAGGAGATCCTAAACCCTGATCTCTCAAGCACAGACCCCACCCAGGCTTGTTCCCCCAGCACCACCTGCCCTTGTCCGGCCCTGCCCTGCCCAATCTGCCCATCTAGGCCTCAAAGTGCCTTATCCCCCACTAAAGCCACAGGCGACGCCTATCCCTACCCCACGCCCTTCTCTGGCTATCACCTCCCTTCTCCCTCAGCTTGGCTCAGCCTAGGGCTGGGGGGCAGAGCATGGTCCGAGGTCCTGCTAGACAGCTCAATCTCCACTGTTAGGCTTCACTGTTGGTGCCCAGACACCCTGACTTCACCGTGAAGGATGCCGTTCCGTTTTCATGTGCTTATTAAGAGAATAACCTAAGGAAGCCATGTGCTGCACCACAGATAACAGTCACACAAGTGTGGGTGCAGTCTGGGGTTCACGTGCAGTGAGCCTGCATGACACCTTCCAGCAAGGGGTGGAGTCTCAAAGGAGCCGGCCCCATGAGGAGTCACAAGGCCAGCACGACCCTGTGAGGCGGCCTCTTGATGCCATGAGAGCCCCGTGCAGCAGGCGCCACTGTCTGATGGCACGGATGGGAGATCGTGGGGCTATTTGGGGCATCAGACACATGGGCCCTGCCCGCTCCCTCTTACGTGCACCTGCCAAGCACTCGGGGAGGCTTTACCCAAAATGCTGATGACAGCAAAGACACAACACATGCATGAGATCACCTACTCCATGCGACAGCTCGATGAGGCAGAGCCTCTTCTCCCCATTCTATACGTGGGAAAAGGTGAGGCTCAGAGGTGACACAGGTGCCCAGGGTCCAAGCCTGCACCAGCCATGACTGCAGTGAAGAAACTGAAAACACCTAAACTGCTGTATTCTTTTAAAAATAAGCAGACTGTGGAAGTTGTACACTTGCAGAAAAGTTGCAAAGAAAGTACAGCATCGCTTGCGCCCTTCCTTGGTGTGCCTTCTGTGGGGTCATGGCTGACACGTTTACCAAAGCTCACAGCCCTGCACCACGCTCTGCTGTGACCCATGCTCCGCCCCAGACTCGACTCCACCTCCTGCCACAGGAGAGCATGCAGCACCGGCCAGTCTCTAACTAACCAAGTTTCCCTGCAGTTACGACATTGACTTAAATCTCTGAAAGGCTCAGAACTTAAAAACTGTATTCACTAAAAAAGGTAAAAGGGAATAGGTAATAGGTCAGCCACCCCAGGACCCTCTACAACAGAGTAGGACTCTCAGCCCCTCCTGCTGACACTGGCTCCTATGACGTGAATGCCCAGCCATCACGAGGCTATTCTGCTTCACACATTCCCAACCAGCATCAACATTCAGCTTCTCTCAAAAAAAGAAAAACACTTCAGATTACTGGACAGGCCTATCTGCCCTATGCGTCGCTCACACACAGCCCCAGATGGTGGCTGGAGGCCTCACAAATCTCAGCGATGGTCACAGCCATTCACAGCCCACTACTGGAACTCACAGAGACCTCCCACCACCGTCTGCTGTGTAGGGCTGCTGCCTTTGTGGGGCCACTGTGTGCAGGACGCCCTGACTGGGCCCCAGCCCAGTTCACAGGCTCTTCAGAGGTTCACAGGAATGAGCTCAGTACCCAGGGTCCCCCAGGGCCATGCCCACCTGTCCGCTGCTAGAGACAGAGGAGGCTGGGGCTGCACCCCACCAGGCGGTGATCCCAGAATGCTGGAGGGACCCGAAGAGAGGGGAGAAAACAGCCAGCCCCACCAAGAGGCGCCCACACTCCCCTCTCCACCCCAGGATTTGCCTGAAGCTGAGCCCACAGCTCCACCCCGAGGGCTGAGGTCCTCCTCACACAGGATTTGAGAGAGAGAGAAAGAAAAAGCAGCCCTGACAGTCTGCCTGGCAGGAAAAACACCCTGCTTCTTGATGCAGGGTCATTGCAAAGAAACATCCATCCCCCACCACACACCTGCACACTCACCTGTGAACACAGCAGGAGGCTCCGAGCCACCAGGCTTGGTCACAAAGTAACAGATGTGTCCCGACGTGTGGCACGGGGTCGACAGGCACTTCACGTTGAGAGAACCCACCTTAGATAAAGTAGGAAATGGCATGTGCTCCCCAGACAGCCTGGGAAGTCCTTCCCAGGAATACTAGCGCAAGCACTACAGGTCCAACCATGAGCCCTCCACAGACCCCTTGCAGCAGAGGCTGCCGAAGTGCCCACGAAGGTGAGGACGGAGCTCCCGAGCAGGGCAAGCGTACCCCAGCTTGCCCCTCCGGAAGTCTGTTGCTTGCACGTAAAGCCAAAGAGCCTTGTTTTGCTGTCTCCTTCAAAGCTAGGCTAACTCTAAAGCAGACGTCTTGCTAGAAAAGATGATTTCCCTCCTGCGTGTGTGACCCGTTTGTTATCTCCTCTGGCCCCACCTGGCCCCCAATTCTTTATTTCAAAGATGCTCAGACTAGGAGGGCTGGCCAGACCACTCAGTGGTTAGAGTGTGGTGTTACGACAACAAGGCCCAGGGTTCAGATCCCAGCACAGGCCAGCTGCCAAAATGATAAAAACAAAGCTCAGGCCGACAGAGAAGGGGCGAGGGTAAGACGAGCGCCCACAGAGTGTCCAAACAGGCACCCTACTCCATGCTGCTGCACGTGTGAGGCAGCACACCTGACAAGCCCCAACACTCCAGCTGCGCCCCCCACCTGCACCACCTCACCAGCCTTATCTCACAGAGCCCACGTCTAAATATCCCTGTTGTCAGAGGGTTGTTTCGGCTTCCCCCACATCCAGCCCTTTTCTGCCCTTGGTTTTCCTTGGAATACTCCCGACAGAGAAGATTGTCCCAGCTGCCTGCCAACAGCCCTTTCCTGGGGCCCTGGGGGAAGAAAGGGGACGGCCAGCACGGGGAGGGCGTGCTCCCACTGTGCCCCCTCCCCACACTGTGCTTGAGGGCCTAGAGTCCGGGAAGAGTCACACTGGGGCCCTCCCCCTGGCTCCTGCCTTACCTGCAGCGTGGTCAGGTGTGTGACCTTGTGAGTCAGGGCCCCGATGCGGTCATCACCCCCATACACCTTCAGCCCAGGTTCCAGCTTGACCAGCTTCTCATTCCCACCAGCGTGGTCCCTGGAAGTCAAACAGGAGACCTGGGGTGACCTGCTGAGACCAGGGGCTTTGCTCTCTTGCCTTAAAGTCTTCACCAAATGGAGTTTTCATCTTGCCTAGTACGTTCCTCAGAAGTAGAAAACGGGAAACTGGCTTCTTGTCATTTGGTTCCACTGAAAACAATCTTCTCAGACACCCCACACCCAGGCAAGGGGCCAGGGCGCCCCAGCACCCCTGCCTATTGCTGTTTTTGGAGCAGAGGAACCAAACCACAAACACCTGGATAATCCCAAGGCCCCTGGCTCCCAAGCTTTGGGACACATGGGAATCACCTGCACATCTTTAACAGCCTCCCACCCCCACATCCTGATGCCACGGTTTGGGGTCTTGCTGGGGGGTGGGGGTGGGACTTTTGAAAGCTCCCCAGGTGATTCTGAGGTACTGGCCGAGGCTGTTGAAGCTGTAAAGAATGGAAATACCTGGGAAGCTCCTGGAATGATGCCGGCCCACTGAGGGCAGTGTGTCTGCTGTGGCAGACCGGCCTGACCTCAACCCCGCATTCCAGTGTGCTGCCAGGTGGGGACCTCCTGGGCATTCCTCCAGAGGCTCTGTCTGACCCAAATTTCAGAAGTGGGGGCAGGGCTGTGAGTATCCTGCACCTGCAGGCCTGGCTTTGGTTCAAGGATGAGGCCACAGCCTTCCCAGTGCCAGGGAACCGCTGCTGTCGTTCAAGCAGTCAGGACCCCTGCCTTGCTCCACCCCCACCAACGGATCTTTCATGTGCCTCAAAGACACACCCCATGAGGACTCCAGCAAGCTGACAAGAAACTGCTGGCCTCCGCCTAGCACAGCAGGGCAAGATAACAGGGTGGGGCCATGGCCCAGGCCCTGCAGCCTCCCATCAGGAGGGCTGCTCCATGCAGGCTAGGTAAGCACAAGCACTACACTTCAGCCCGCACTCCCTGCTGATGTTTTGACGTTACCACCAGTGAACAAGCAATAATACAACTTTTTATCTAGGGAGGTACAGACTGAACACTGGAGCTCAATCCCGGGCTTGGCTTAGAGTTTTACATTCTGGCAAAACATAAAGCTTTTTTTTGTGTGTGTGTGCTGGAAAATACAAAAGGCATCACAATATCAGAAAAGGGACATCTGAAGTGCGGATGGCTTGGTGTGCATGAGAGGAGCAGGGAGAAGCAAATTGAAAAGCTCCAGTAGCCAGCAGAGACTACCACCATGGTCCCCAGAAGCAGGGACAGCAGCAGGGGAGCCTGGCATGCAGTACCAGGCGGGCTGCTGAAAGAAAGAGTGGCTCTGCTCAGGAGCACAGGCCAAGAAAGCGGGTCCAGGCCCCTGTCCCTAGCGTTCGGGGCTGAGTATTAATGCTTCTGATGATGCAGAGGCTTGGCAGGTCTGCTCAAGGATGTCAGGAACTCCCTCGACTCAGTTACTGTTGGCGCTGTTTGTTTACACCAACCGTGGTGTTTCAACCACTTCACAAACCATGTCCATATGACACTCCCATTGAGAAGACCTTACCAGGGAGACAGAGGCCAGGGGGATGAGATGCCCCAGAGGGAAAGGCTGGCTGCCCTCCAGCATTTGTTTGGGAAAGAAAAGTAAAAGCCAAGTAAACTGACTTTCTAGCTTTGAAGAGCCTCAAAGTTTTCAAAAAGCCAAAGAAGGGCCTTGGGCAGGCAACTCCGGCCCTAGAACCCAAACACAGGTGCTTTTTTAATCCTTAAGCTTTCGAATATGTTTTAAAAACCTAACCTCTCTAAATATGGCTACTTTTTAAAAACACCAATGTCTAGACTCACTTCTTCCCTGACATCAAGGCCAACGTTCCATTACACAAGCCGGGAGAGCTGAAAGACAACTGCTGAAGGTCCTCCTGTGGCCCAGAAAACACAGGCCCCACAGGCACCCGAGGCCCTGCTCCTCCCCGCCTTCACAGGCCACAGGGCTCCACAGTCCAAGCATCTCACCTCAGAGTCACTGGTTACCAGACCCCACTACTCAGGACCTCCAAGACCCATGAGGGAAGAGAGCAAGACGCCGGGGTCCCAGACTTTCTCAGAATCTACCGGGGGCCTGTCCCTCACGTGCACAGTGGAGACACAGCTGTGAGTAGAGAAAAGCTTCCATGGCTCTGAGAACTGACCCAGGGCTCCTGACTTCCCCAGGTGAGTGACAGGTCCCCCACCTGTCAGGTGCCCTCAGGTGTCCAGCACTTACCAGTGGTGGTGGGTGGTGAGCACCGTGGTCAGCTTCACACCGTGCTTCTTCACTGTTTCCAAAACCTGCAGCCAAATGGGAGGCAGGACAAAGGACCCATCACTCACCTGCCTGCAGGGTGTGGGCCCCACGCGGCACCGGGATGTGCTATAGGGGCTGAGAAGTGCCTGGCACTCACCCAACTCCAGGAGGGCAGGCAAAGTGGCTGTTTTCTCTCTTGATAAACTTGGTGGCTCTCGGTCCCACCCACAACCTCTCCAATCCCCTCCTGCTCTGAGGCAACCATCCCTGGAGGCAGCACCAAGGGGCAGAATGCCTCCAGAAGGAGCAAAGTCCCAAGGAGAACACATGTGTTCCATGCCCAGAGATTTTAAGGACAGAGCGTTTTTCCTTCCAGGTGGGAGGAGCCTCCAGACTCCTCCACCTGCTCACTGGCCCCTGTTAACAGAAGTGGCAGAACACTAGTTTTTCCAAACTAAATGGATTGATTTCCATTTCGTTTCAACAAAGTGGCAAGGACACTGCAGTCATAAAACCCACTGGAGGAGGAAGAAGGTGCTGGCAACAGGGCAGCAGAGCCTAGCAGAGCCACACACCTTCTGGGGCTGCACCGGGTCTACGATGGCAGCCTCCCTGGTGTCTTCATCGATGACCAGGTACATGTAGTTGTCGGTCAGGGCAGGCAATAACTCAACTTTCATGGCGCCCTGCGTCACAGTCAAACTCTTCCTTATGTCCGTGTAATGGAGGAGCACTCCCAGCAGAGCTGGACCTGAGGACACAGAAGGCAGCCTTGGGTCAGAGGCCACGACAGGCCAAGACTACAAGCAAGCCCTCACCCCACAAAACAGGTGAGCCTCGATGCCCAAGTTCCTTTGGTAGAGGATATCCTCATTTAACCACAATCATAAGAAAAATACAGAAAATGATTCGTGCTCACATTCATGGAAATCAGCTGTTTCAGACTGACCTTTATATATATATTTTTTTTCCTTTTTGTCTTTTTTACTGACCGGTAATGGAATCGCAACCCTCGGTGTTGCGCCCGCACCGCGCTCAGCCAGTGAGCGGGAACCGGTCTCCACATGGGATCCGAACCCTCAGCGGGAGCACCGCCGCACTCCCAAGCAGCGCACTCTCCAGTGCGCCACCGGGCCAGCCCTGACCTTTATATTCTTTTTCGAGGGTTCTAAAGGGACAGAACTGCCAGCTTGAGGCTGTCACGCAAACCACCATGACCTCTGACCACTGCCAGTACTGTGGGGCATTCATACCCTGCCTCAGAGATGGCCCTTAAAGAGGGGAACGCAGAGTGGACGCACTGAAGCCTGGCTCTTCACCCTCCAGCGCACTGTGCCACTTCTCCCAGCCTGAGTCACACGGAGTTATTTACAGCCTTTCTCGGGCCTCTAGCCAGAGGAGGAAACAGTATGTGCTCTTGAATGGCAGGAACGAGACTGAATGATGCACAAAAATCACCAGTTCCTGAGAAATGGAGAGCTGGCCACACTTGTTCTAGATTCAAGTGTGGAGGATACAGGATCACCATCCAACAGAGCTAAAGGATTCTGCCAGGGAGGGCCAGGAGGTGACCAAGGGACAAAAGCATCCTCCACCCAGGAGACAAATGCCAGAATATTTTCAACAATGAAACTCCTCTTAAATCTAAAAACACATGGGCCCCCCAACAATAGTTTGAGTCTTAGCTTCAAAGGGAGAAAAGTGGGCTGGCCCGGTGGCGCACTGGATAATGCGCCACTTGGGAAGCGCGGCGGCGCTCCCGTCCGAGGGTTCGGATCCCACATACAGACCGGCTCCCGCTCACTGGCTGAGCGAGGGGCGGGAGCGACGCCGAGGCTTGCGATCCCGTTGCCGGTCCCCGGTCCGGTACGGGGGCAACACTGAGGGTTGCGATCCATTGCCGGACACGGAAAAAAGAAAAAAAAAAAAAAAAAAAGGGAGAAAAGTGCAAAAGGTGGCAGAAGACAGTGCAAGTTTGGGATAGGTGCCAGGATAGGGGCCTTTCCCAAAGAGATCCAGAAAGCGAGCTGCACCGACCAACCGATAGACTGACCATGTCCCCAGGGGCCATCTAAATGCGGAATTCAACCTTATTTGCCTTGGCCAGGGAAACTGCGCAAATTGCAGTTGTAATAAACGCACAAAAGTATACAATTCTCCCTTTTGAGGGCAGCTGGGCATCTTCCCTTCTCCTCATGTATGTCAAAATAAACATTTTTGTGTACTCAGATTTCTGTGATATTCTATCTCCTCTCAGATCCAGTACTATCCAATCCCAAGGAGAAATGTAGAGCAGAGTGTGGGTACTGTGGGTGGGGAGCAAAAGGGTTAAAACAGGACTCCAGTGTGGGAGCGTTCTTCCCTAAAGAGGCCCACTATATACGTCTCGTAGTAGAACGACACAAGCAAAAATACTGCTCAGGTGAAAGGAACATTATAACCAGTGCTCAATCTCCTCTAGGGACCATCAGAGTCTTGTGAAGAAGTTGGCAACCTGGGGAAGATGCATTTATATCTAAGAAAACAATTCACCTGGTGCCAGCACCGCCAGAAACCTTATTCCTTTTCCACAAATATCACCTTGCCCAACACTGCCTGCAAGATGCTCCCAGCTCACTGGTTTGCAACTGTGATATTCTGTATAAGCAGAGGTCACAGACCTGCCGCCCAAGGTCTGAGCCAAGTCCAAAAACATGTTTTGTTTGGCCCACAAAATATTTTCAAAAATCAAGACGTTTCACAACTCTGGCTACTCTTGAACTTCATGGCCTTCTGCGGCACCAAATGCTGGGACTGGGGGCGCCCTTTGCACCGGGCTGCCACGCCTGCCAATTCCCCAGTCCCACCCAGACTCTGCCTGGCTCCTGGCACAAAAACTCTTCGCCCCGACACTTTTTCTGGGGGGCGGCTGGCCAGTAAGGGATCGAACCCCGGACCTTGGAGTTATCAGCACCGGCTCCAACCGAGTGAGCAACCGGCCAGCGCCGGCCCCGACACTTTGAGGAGTGTCCCTAAAGGGGAACAAAACCGTGGTTCTGGGGACCTCAACACCCCAGCCCCTTCCTCAGCGGTGGCCTCACCCACTACAGGTACCCTACCCCTTTCGGCAAGAACCGCGGCGGGGGCGACCTGGCCGCCGCCGCCGTCCCGGCCGGCTCCGCGCTCCTGTACCTCTGCAGGTCGCGCACCCCAGCGCGCTGCCCCAGAGCCCCGGACGGAGCGGGCCGGGCGCCG